>NC_060120.1:574047314-574350344 GCF_021461395.2 Schistocerca americana
TAGGTGTCAGTTACGTGATTTTATTTCGGTGATTACAAAATAGAGTCGAATGTATGCACTGGGTAGCCGAGGCAGCTAGTTCATGGCGATTCGGTCAACCAAGTAAATGAATGTACTGAACATGCTGCAAACCAGTACAGGGAGTCTGTGTGTCAGATTTTTCCTCCAGTCTGGCGCAACATTGTTATGATAGAAAATGAATGATAGAGAAGAGTATTTGGTGGTCTCTTGGATTGATGTTAAGTTCATATGCTTATGGTCTGGGTTCGATTCCAGCTTCTGCTGATGATTTTTGATAAGGAGAGACAGATTCTGTTCTCTTCTGGCTACGCCAAGTGAAGAAGGTATAATGGCATTGTGGTCTGACATTCATGTTAAACATGATATTCCTTCTCTACCAAGTAGACGTTAGGTTCAACCACAATAAAGTCAGGAGTCGCGACACGTAGAAATACTATCAACAGTAGCCCTTCTTATACTAGTTATTTATTCCTAGTGACGAAACAAACACCATGTAGGGTCACAGGACACTTATTCCATCTTTTATTTGAGCTTCTGTATGTCGATAAAATTGGTTCTGATCTGGGAATGCAACTCAGACCGCCCTTAACGTGGAATTTGATCCCTTCGTGACAATACAGCTCGACTGCAATTTGTTGTTTGTTCAATACTTCAGATTCCTCAACATCTCCACATATTGCGCGGGAAAGGGTTCGAATCCTGGCCCGGCACTGAAGCTTTCATTATGTATTATCAAGCTCTAGCATGAGAACACCTATCTGCTGGTGGGTAATAATTTTGATTTTTAATGTATTTTCATTCGTTGTCAACACTAACGGTATCTGACGTTTTGAGTCCCAGTGAGACACAGAACTATTTGCGAAATCATTGTAAATTCAAGGATGTTATTCCGAGCTGCTGGTGGAAAAAAATTCGGTAGCTGACGTCTTTTTGTGTGCAGTCAACAATGATATGTGTGGGGCTTGATTCCCAGTCAGCATTGAACTCTTCGTCATATTATTTCTAGTTCAAACATGCTCACATGTCGCTGCTGGTGCAACAAACCCATTTTTAACGTTCGTTATCTCTAGAATATAACAGCGATAGGTGCCAGGTTGAAGGCCTGGGAAAGAAAAAAATAATGTTTCGTCTCGTCATTTCAGTTAAAACATCTAGCTACTGCCGAGACAATCCGATATGTCACAGTTGATTGTGCTTCGATGACAATCCCATTAGGTTCTGGATTTGAATCCCAGTCCAACACAAAGCTTTACCCCACGGCATTTCAAGTAAGTTACTTGTGAAGAAGCAATATTTAACATTTCTCGTAGTTCGTTAACAAGGACAATAGGTGCTGGGCAGGAATTCGCGTCCTTTAACAATGTTTACGTTATGTAATTTAAAGTTGATATTTGCTAACTGATACTGTCTAAAATCGAGGTATATCACTCTCTTAATGCCTAGTCAGGAATGACTACTAGTTTCCGTCAGTCACGAAATCTTTGCTTCGCCTGCATGACCTGGGTTTGAATCCATATGCAGAACGAGACGGTTCGTCGTGACATTTGAAGTTCATGCATATTCTCAACTAGCTGCTCGTGAATAACTTAAATTTTTAATGTCATTTTGTGTTAAATAATAAGTACGGTATGGTATTTTGAAGAGGAAATCATGAATACGACCAACTTACTACGTGAATTACCTATCTGACGCAATAATGAGAGTAGTAACATTTCATGTACGTCATTTATTGTAATAAATGTGAGGTTACAAGCCTGAAGAGCCGTCTTATCTGTGATAAGATGTTCCCTGATATTTGTAGTACCTCGGTATTACTTTTCATCTTGAGTTATTGTGATACAGAGCAGTGTTTTCTAGTGGTGACTTGTTGGAACCATTTTCAATAGTCAAACGACTGTACCGAGGGGCGATTAGAGGACCTGCTAGACAGCTGCGCTATGTGGGTTGCATTCGAATCAGGCGAAATGCAGTTCAGGTCGTTCGGATACTTTTGAGCACGACTGTACATCCCATTTCTATCTAACAATCATAAACCAAGTGCTACAAATACAATATTCTAATTCTTAGGATTATGGATGCAACGTTGCTTACAATGTAATAACGTATAGAATATTTTAACACAAAACTGAGAAAGAGCTATCTTCTTTGCTGACTAAAACGCTGTTGTAAATAGAAAACAGTATAGAATACGATCACGCCTACTTTCATTCTCACATTAAGTGGAGCCATATTTTGTGGTAACTCTACAGCAGTTGTCAGCGCATTCAGACGGCAAAAAAGGGCCATTAGAATCATGTTTGGAAGCAAAACTCATGTGAAGCTCTTTTCAAGATCTCTAGTATTCATCTTTTATGACACACCTACACTATGGGGAACTTTAAATTCTTCAGAGTAAATGTAACAGCTAAGGACGTTAGATCGCAAGAAATTGTAATATTCATGGTCACTTTATCAGTGTTCTCAGCTTGTGCGTCTTCTTCAGCTTAGACGTCGAAGACTGAAATAGGTTGCCCATGACACACTGTTTCTTAGCATTCTGCATGTTTTCGGAAACAGCCGGCAAATAGGTATGAAGATTCATTTCCCGGCAACACTGACAGCTTCTTCATCTATCATTTGGAAATTCCAAGTTAACGATATTTTGTCCAGTATCTGAAATCTACATATACACCAATATGTGTTCTCTGCAAGCCAACTTATGGTGTGTGTCGGAGGAAACTTAGTGCACCAATGTTCCATTGGCTAGCAATCGCGTAATCATAACAAAAAGGATCTTGTCGCGTATTTTTGCTCAGTACCTAACATTTGTTTATGTTAAGGGTAAAGAATGCTGACGTTGTGGTTATGGTAAAGGATGCATTATTGCTACAGAAGTACCTTGCCAGTGTGGTGTGGCTTATACCTGGTGAAGATGAACGCCAAGTTTCGCAGCTTATTAGGGGGATATTATCTGAGTATTGTCGTTACAGAATGATCGGACAATTATGATTTATTCGGTTTGTTTGTCTTGAAGGGAGGATATAAGATGAACATCAACAAAGGCAAAACGAGGATAATGGAATTTAGTCGAATTAAGTCGGGTGATGTTGAGGGTATTAGATTAGGAAATGAGACACTTAAAGTAGTAAAGAAGTTTTGCTATTTGGGGAGCAAAATAACTGATGATGGTCGAAGTAGAGAGGATATAAAACGTAGACTGGCAATGGCAAGGAAAGCGTTTCTGAAGAAGAGAAATTTGTTAACATCGAGTATAGATTTAAGTGTGAGGAAGTCATTTCTGAAAGTATTTGTATTTAGTGTAGCCACGTATGGAAGTGAAACATGGACGGTAAATAGTTTGGACAAGAAGAGAATAGAAGCTTTCGAAATGTGGTGCTACAGGAGAATGCTGAAGATTAGATGGGTAGATCACATAACTAATGAGGAGGTACTGAATAGTATTGGGGAGAAGAGGAGTTTGTGGTACAACTTGACCAGAAGAAGGGATCGGTTGGTAGGACATGTTCTGAGGCATCAAGGGATCACCAATTTAGTATTGGAGGGCAGCGTGGAGGGTAAAAATCGTAGGGGGAGACCAAGAGATGAATACACTAAGCAGATTCAGAAGGATGTAGGTTGCAGTAGGTACTGGGAGATGAAGAAGCTTGCACAGGATAGAATAGCATGGAGAGCTGCATCAAACCAGTCTCAGGACTGAAGACCACAACAACAACACCCCAATCGCCTCTGTTTCTGCGAAAATACCTTCAAAACTGTGAAAGAGACTAACTTGTGATCACCAAATCAAACAACACAAAACAGAGTAATGCACGAACCATCAGACGCAAAACAACAGTGAAGTGGTTACCGTCGCTGCGGGAGAAGCTCAGCTTTGGTCCTTGTTTCGCCCTTCCGCAGCATCCAGTGCACAAACACACCAATAAATAACGGCCAGGTCTTTATAAGTAAACCTATGCGTACTGCTGCCTATCGTTGCTAACATGCAACTGACTGTTGGAAAAAGAAACTGGAGACGGAACTGAGTCTTACTGAATGCAGGCTTGAAGGCACAGGGTAAAGAGGGCCTTACTGTTGACAACAGCAAGTACCGTGAGTGAATGTGAAACAATTTTGTTTCCAAACAAGACGCACAGCGCATGCCATCGATAGTTACGCTGCTGTGCAGATATTTTCAGTGCAATACAATCACCAAGATAAATTGGGACATGCCCAAAACAAACGAAATACAATTGATATTAAGAATGAAAAACAGCCCCAGGTTGCACAGTGGTTCAAAAACGACGCATTTCACCTGGGTAGGGCATACCAGGTTGTCTGGATGTTCAGTAGAAAATGGACTTAATAAATAACCGGACGTGGTCCTGAACTACTATACTAAAAATAAATAACCGGGCATGGTCCTGAACTGTTGTTGTTCGCCACTGGCGGGCCTACCCATTGGCAGGGTTATATAAAGCAAGACCCGTCGTGTGTCTGAACGTCAGTTTCCTATCACTGATGAACGGAGGAACCGAAAAATAGCGTAGTGAGTGAATGAAAACTAATAGTGAAGTGTGAGTAGTCAAAATGATACAGTGACTGAATATAAATCGAAAATAAAGTGTGTTAAGTGTATAAAGTGTGCATTGTGTATTTGTAAACAAAAAATTGATTTGATTTATATTTTAGACAACGCCAAACGTAAAAGAGGAGGAGATCTTGCCAGTTCCGAAGCAAAACGGTGAAAACGAAAAAAAGATGGGAAAACGAAACAGACGAAGAGCGTGAAGAACGTTAAAGCTCCCAACGAACGATTTTGAGCATCGTGACAAGCAGGGAAACCGAAGAACGACGAAATTAACGGATTTGAAGAATCAAGAATTACGACACAGTCTTATAACAAAAGACTACGAACTAGAGCCAGCCTTGAAAATTTTACCCTACGAGAAGCTCGAACGAGGACAAGTAAACAGTACAACCTAGCAAATGAACCATTCCATTATAACCCGACGACAGAATGTAACAAAGACAAACACGTCGCAATAGGATAAATGGATAACACCTGCCAATTTTAGAATGTGAAAACATTCAATAGACAAACACCAGGATTCTATTGAATGAATGGAAAAATTCGATTACTGACTCCCTGAGCGGAGATGGGTACCTCAGCTAGATATTTAAATGGTTCTCGGGCATGATATCGGGTGTATTTTTAGTGCCCTACCCTTCTCAAAGCGCCAGGGCAGGTGACAGTTTGGAAAAGTTCGTTACAAGTAAATGTGAAATAATTATTTAGTCTATGAATGGGAGGTAATACAAAGCAAGCGTAAACAACTACGCTTCTGTGGAGTAAGTAGCACTGTTTTTTCCGCAGATTGCCAGATGATATGTTTTGAAATTACCTTACGTATTCCAGTTGTGATAGACGTGTTAAGGTTCCTCCTTTTCTTCTATTTTTCTTTACGCGAATATGACACCGAAATTATTATTCATACTCTTTCATATTGTCAGCAATTCGGAGAGCATAACAAGCAGATTGACACAGACGATCAAAGGGTTCTTCCACAAAGGCGATGCACTGAAATTAAACACTGACATGTAAGTTTCTGAAATTAAACATCTGAGGCATAAAACTGAATGAAAGTGAAACGTGGATCAATGGAAAACCAGAGTGCAGTGACTGAATTGTTATCCTACAAAGTGGTATTAAAGATTAAATTGACGTATAAAGTAAGACATGAAGAAGTTCTGGAAATAATAGACGATGAAGGAATACTGAAAAATTTCAGCACTCAACTGCTGGACAACTTTTCAGTTGCATTTGAGTCCGCAAAACTATGCGCTATTCAAAGCTTTGTTGCCCTGAGGATGAGATCATTATTTGTTGTTATGTTAGTATACTCAAAATTTTTTTTTAGAAAATCATCCTAATTCGTCTCCCGTTTTAGTGACAGAGTACGTGTATTTTTCCCTTTCCTGAAAGCTGTAAAGAACGTCACAGTAGCACCATATTAAATTTTTTGGTCTATAGTAATCGGGATGGAATACCTTGTCGGAGGTAAAGAAGACATAATTTGTTGTTGTGAACTACAGCCTTAATTTGGCAAGACAGACTTCGAGCTGTTTACGCCGTTACTAGCTGTTAAGACAGCTCGTTCCCTTTACTTTTTAACGCTCGTGGGGCTGCCTGTCGTCTCTTCTGCGTTTGCAACATGATTAGCAAGTTTTTATTACCTTCGTTCTTTAGAACAGCATTAGCAAATGCTTTCGCACTAAAATCTATATGGTTCCAACGTGCCGCGCGGGGTAGCCGCGCTGTCTTGGGCGCCTTGTCACGATTCGCGCGGCGCCTCTCCTCGGAGATTCGAGTCCTCCCTCGGGCATGGATGTGTGTTGTCCTTCGTATAAGTTAGTTTAAGTTAGATTAAGTAGTGTGTAACTCTAGGGACCGATGACCTCAACAGTTTCGTCCCACAGAAGCTTACCACAAATTTCCAAAATTTCCAAATTCCAACGAAATCTGACAGTTATTATGAGACGCTTTTACTGAAAGTGGAAGTCATCACTTACAATTTCGAACGATTTCGGATAGTTCTCGAAGCTATCAGGACAGTCCGTCAAGTAAACTGGGAAGTACTCTTCAGACGAAGCTGATAGTAAAACTACGGGTGAAAACTGCTGAAATAGTCACTTAAAATATCAATGTCAATGACAGACACGTACAATAGAAAAACAAAAGAGGTACTATTCTGTCTATAAATTTCGGGATTACACAGGTCACCTTTTATTTATAGGCACGATATTTCAGATAGGCACCTACTCGTTTTATAGGTGAGCGCCGTACAGTCCCATGGGCTATGCCAGTGGCGCTCTGTTTGTAAGTAGGCTGTTTAGGTTTTTTTATTGGTAACGCCACCTCTGTATAAAAATCACTGGCTGTGCTGTGTGCAGTCTCTGTCTAGTTGTATAAAAATCACTGGCTGTGCAGTGTGCAGTCTGTGTCTAGTTTGCATTGTTGTCTGCCATTGTAGTGCTGGGCAGCGGCAGCTGGATGTGAACAGCGCGTAGCGTTGCGCAGTTGGAGGTGAGCCGCCAGCAGTGATGGATGTGGGGAGAGAGATGGCGGAGTTTTGAAATTTGTACCACTGTCAAGAACTGCTATATATAATATGACTATTAAGGTAAATACAGTGTTTGTTCTCTATTAATATCTTTCATTTGCTAACTATCCCTATCAGTAGTTAGTGCCTTCCATAGTTTGAATCTTTTATTTAGCTGGCAGTAGTGGCGTTTGCTGTATTGCAGTAGTTCGAGTAACCAAGATTTTTGTGAGGTAAGCGATTTGTGAAACGCATAGCTTAATGTTAGTCAGGGCCATTTTTTTTGTAGGGATTTTTGAAAGTCAGATTGCGTTGCGCAAAAAAAAATATTGTGTATCAGTTTAAGGACAGCCATGTATAATTCTTCAAAGGGGACGTTTCATATGTCGACCCTTAGCCGAGGATACCTCACTGGAATCTTCTCATTTTTTTCTTGTAGTTTGTGTAATTAGTGTAGCTATTGTTTATTGCTAGCGCGTAATTGTAGAGAGACTCTCCTTTATAGTTGCAGCCTTTCATTGTTGTACAGTAAAACAGTTGTAGCATGCATGTAGATTTGCACCAAGTATTTCGCAGCTGCGCTTGCAAGTAACTACATATTATTTTCAGTGCTATGTTAATTTGTTCTCTTATTTTTGCTCTTCAAATTGTGCTTTTCTTTGTTATCGTGTGAAATATTGTGACAATAATGGCGTGTGAAAAACGTAACACTAGGCTCCAAAGTAAACTGAGAAATAATAGTGACGACGAGAGTAGCTTACCAGCACCGCTGTGTAATGAATTAACAGACATTCAAAGTAGTAATTTGGTAACTGTGCACAGGGAAATGGAGCGGGCGTCAAATAATGGTGTAGACAGTGAAACAGGTAGTGAACAGGGAAGCATTATCGATCGATCGGTCGGCAACAGCTCGCCTCAGGAATCGGGAATGACAGAACACAATATTGCAAATACTGTAGACTCAGGTTTTGGGTCCTCACCCTTTCCTCAAATAAGTCAAGACACATTTTCTGCTTTTCAAACTGCGAATATTGCCGGTTCAAATGCATTGCCGAATAGCACTGAGGAACATGTTTCAGACACCAGTGCATTGATATTACAATTAATGCAACAAATGGGACAAAAGCTTCAAAAGTTAGACACAATGGAACAAAATCAGAGACAAACACAGCAAAAGTTAGACACAGTGGAACAAAATCTCAAAAAGTTAGACACAGTGGAACAAAATCTCAAAAAGTTAGACACAGTGGAACAAAATCTCAAAAAGTTAGACACAGTGGAACAAAATCTCAAAAAGTTAGACACAATGGAACAAAATCTTCAAAAGTTAGACATCACACTTGAACAAACACGTGAAGATTTAACTACTGAGTTACATAACATTCAATCGAAATGTCAAAAAGTCTGTAATGACGTAAAAACACAAATTTGTGAGCACTTTCAACCTATTTTTTCGCGGCATGAAAATGCATTACAGAATCACGAAGCAGCCATAAAAGAACTGCAAACCATTGTTCATGAAAATCATGAGACCTTGTGGGCTAAAATTGACTCAGTTACATCTACCGATTCGGTTACGCAACTTGCAAAAACTCAGGAAATCTTGAAGGACACAGTAGATTCGATTTCAACACAAATGGACACTCTGAAACCTTGTTCAGAAAAACACACTGAGGAAATGTGTTCACTATCGGAGAAAGTAGCCGAACTTTCGGATCAGGTCACTAACTTATCTACAAAGGTAGATGATGATCTGAATGACACAAGACCTGTAGCCTTCACTGACACAGAAGAGTATGAACAAATCAGAAAATTCAAACAAAATCAACATCAAATCAATACACAGTACAAAAGAGAAATCCGGGAAGTACAAGATCAGTTGACGCAGGTAATACAAGAATTACATATTTCAGAGGACACTCGCGCTCCAACACGGGAAGAGGAACTTAGAAATACGGAACAACCACAAAATAATAACACAGGACACTTCGGAAATTATGAAAGAAATTGGCAAGGCGCATTGGATTTTGAGATGGAACCGCCGACACGACGTAACAATGACCGATATGCTACTCGTCGACATGATGATTTTGACTATAAGCTGTTCATTACTACACGTAAATTCAAAACATTTAAGAATTCTGGCAACGACATTCATCCACAAGCATGGCTCCATCAATTCTCTCATTGTTTTCCTCCCAACTGGTCGTTAGAACACAGATTAGAATTTATGTGTGGCTACTTAGAGAATGAACCAGCTGTAAGAATGCGATCGGTCATTCACGATTGCCACAGTGAAGGAGAATTTTACCATGCCTTCCTCTCAGCATATTGGTCTCAAGCCACACAAGATCGAGTAAAACATGGCATCATAATGATGAAACATTTCGAACAATCTGAATTCTCCAGTCTTGTGAAATATTTTGAAGACATGTTGCACAAGAATCAGTACCTGTCAAACCCATACAGCCCCTCAGAACTCATCCGCATTTGCTTAATCAAATTACCTGAACATTTACGACATATTATTTTAGCAGGACGTTGCAAAGAAGACAGTGAGGCTTTTCAGGGACTGTTACAAGAACTGGAAATTGACACTGACAATCGGGGAACGCGGAAACAGTAGCACAACAATTACAGGTCACATCTGTCACAATTCCGCGATGAAAGAAATAATAACTGGACACGACAGGGCTATTCTCACAACACATATCGTAACCAAAACAGGCACCACCCGTATGACAACCGTTGGCAGAGTAGTAATAATTACAGGGAAAGATCACCTCTCCGCGGTAGTGACTATCACAGAGACAATTAGAGAAACAGACAATTTGGGAACCAAAATAATTATTATCAAGGCAGACAGAATAACTTTAGACGCAACGGTCCAGCGCGCAGTTACGATTCAGGGAGAAATTCTCCACCACGTGACCGACAAGAAAGAAACTATGGCATCTACCGACATGACGACAGACGATATGATCGTAACGACAGACCTGAATTGCATCAGAACTGGCGGGATTCAAACAGAGCAGGGCCCTCTCGAGGAGGTGAATTTGTAGAAGTTAGGTCTCCAAATCCCAATAACGACGCGCGCCAACAAAGAGACAATAGGCAATGACTCACACCGCTGGCAGCCACAAAACGTACTTATGAAACTGACGACGCAACTGCCGTAGCTAGTAATTACGTAAAAATGGAAGACATTAGGGACATCTTACTCCAGGAACACGACGTAAAACATAACAACATTGCATATCCTGTGATTCACATTACTGTAAATGACGTAAAATTTACGGCAGTACTTGACTCTGGCAGTCCCATTTCAGTAATTAGTGAAACAGCTTTTAGCAAATGCAACAAATCGAACGATTGCCCCACACTTCCGTTACGTAAGATTAAATTACAAGGTGCAATCTTTGGAAAAAGTGTAGATGTACGCCAACAAACCAATTTAGAATTCTTTTGCCAAAGCCACAGCTTCTCTATGAACTTTCTTATTGTTCCATTATTGTCGACGGAAATTATATTGGGAGTAGACTTTTGAATGAATACAAAGCAATCTTAAACTTTCACGATGCTGAAATAAGTTTAGAGAAGGAAGGTAAGTCAATAGCTTTGAAATTTGAAGATTGGCTCTCAAACCATGACGAAGAAATTAATCGGTTTTACCTTCTGTTGGACAATAGTTCGGAATTTTCTACGGAACTAGACACTAACAATCACTCTGCAAGTACTGACAGGGATGATATCGATGGCATATTTGAAACTAATGAGTTAATTCAGAATAAGATTCAAACAATTGAGAATTGTAATGACACTGATAGGCAGGACCTTTTTGAGATTTTACAAGAACATTCCACAGTCTTTACTCACAAAACAGGAACAATCAAGGGATTTCAATACCAATTTCGTGTTCGTGAGTATACTAAATTTTGTGTTAGACCATACGTAATTCCAGCACATTACACGGACCGTGTTAGAACAGAAATACAATCTATGCTTGACGAGGGCATTATTGAGCCTGCAGTAAGCTCATACAACAATCCATTACATGTTGTTGAGAAGAAAAATGGATCGATCACGCTTGTCCTAGATTCGAGACAAATCAATACTATCATTATTCCTGAAACAGACAGGCCACAAACGTTGGAAGAACTTCTTCAAAATTTTAATGGTGTAAAAGTGTTGTCTTCCATTGATCTCAGATCCAGCTTCTATCAGATCGAACTTCATCCAGAATGTAGAAAATACACAGCTTTCCTTTGTTTCGGCGATGGTTATCAGTTTCGGAAACTTCTTTTTGGTTTGAACATTTCTTCGGCAGCATTCATTCGCGGGCTAAATTCCATATTACCTGAGTTCTTAAAACGTCACATCACCTTATATGTGGACGATATTCTAATAGCAGAAGCTTCATGGGATCAACATAATCGCATCCTCAACAGTTTGTTACGTATTTTTGCAGAATCTGGAATTACAGTTAACTTGGAAAAGTCTGAATTCGGTAGGTCAAAGGTGAGGTTTTTGGGACATATTACTTCTTCTGAAGGTATTCAGCCGGATCCTGAAATGTTAGAAGCAATCAGAGCCATTCCAGTTCCATCCACAAAAAGACAAGTCCGCAGTTTTCTAGGTCTCGTAAATTTTTACCGTCGTTTTCTGAACATGCAAATTCTTGTTACACCAAAACTTTGTTCTCTCACTGGAAAAAATACTATTCGGAATTGGGACGAACAAGCACAGTTGGAATTCAATTCTTTGAAAGAATCGCTACTTAACGCGCCAATACTAGCTCATCCAGATCTGTCACAAGATTTCTGCCTTAGCACGGATTCTTCTAAAGTCGGTCTTGGTGCCCATTTATTTCAAGAAGCCATAGAAAATGACACTACCATTCAGAAAGCCATTGCTTTTGCTAGCCGAGTGCTAACAAAATCTGAAAAAAATTATTCCGTTACTGAATTAGAAGCTTAGCTATCGTTTGGGCATTTAACAAATTCCGTTTCTTTCTTTCTGGTAAGCACGTAAAAGTATACAGTGATCATCGTGCATTACAATTTCTTATGTCTTCAAAATTAAATCATGACAGGTTAAAACGTTGGGCATTGTTTCTGCAAGAATTCCACTTCACAATAGTCTACATTCCCGGCAAGGAGAACATTGTTGCGGACGCACTGTCGCCGCACCGGCTGGGCTGGAGAAAAGTAACACAGAAGGCAACCTCGAAAAAAATTTCAGTATTCTTCACATTCAGAAAGTCGCCTTTGAAAACTTCATCACCACATCTTTAAAGGACATTGCTCATGAACAAGATAAAGATCCGATTTGGAAAGACATCAAGAGCAAATGGCATGGAAAGACACACACACAGATTCGGCATTATTATCTGGTTAGAAATAACATACTGTTCAAACGCTGCTCTGTTGATGACAAGCTATGGGTACTTTGCATTCCTGACGATTTTGTTAATAAGCTCATTTGGTACGTTCATTTCAGCTATGCACATTTTGGTCCACGAAAATGTTATCATATTCTTCGAACGACTTGTTATTTTAACAATATGGAAAAGAGAATTCGAAGAGTCTTGCCTATTTGTAAACTTTGTCAAAAGGCGAAACCATCTACTATCTCCCATCGTGCTCCGCTGTTTCCTATCATTCCTTCTAAATTAAAAGAATTTGCTGCTGTTGATCTCTTGGGACCGCTTGTCAGAACATCTAATGGATTTTCGTACGTTCTAGTCACTGTTGAACTTACTTCAAAATTTGTTTCTTTCACACCATTTCGTAAAGCCACTGGACGGTCTGTATCCAATGCCTTTGTTAAAAATTTCTTACGTGAAGTTGGACACGTTAGCAAAGTCATTTCAGATAACGGACCTCAATTCAGATCTGCTGTTTGGTCACGCATGCTTCGGAATCATAAAATCAAACCTGTTTTTATTTGATTGTACGCACCACATTGTAACCCGTCTGAACGAATTATGAAAGAAATCAATAAGCTTTGCAGACTTTATTGTCACAGAAAGCATCAGCATTGGGACAGATATGTACACTTATTTCAAAACGTGCTGAATGAAATGCCTCATGACTCCACTGCTTTACCACCTACTCTTGTACTGAAGAATGAAGAACCACCGAACAGAATCAGAGAGCTTGTACCTTTCCCGAATACACGTAAACTTCGACACAAAGACATAATTGATTTGGCTCTTAAAAATATAAAATCTGCAGCAGACAAAAGGAGAAAACTACACGGTAAAGCTAATGCAAAGAAATTGTATATTGGTCAGAAAGTTCTCATTAAAGCTCATTCATTGTCACATAAGAAGAAACACTTAAGTCACAAATTCTTTCTATTTACAATGGACCTTACAGAATCCGACGTATATCACATGATAATTGTGTTGAAGTTGAAACTCCGTGTACTAGGAAGAGTAAAGGTTTACACCACATTTCACATGTAAAACCGTTTATTGAAAGATAATCTGCTTTTAACGTTGTCTTTGCCATATAACTTTTCACTTTACATTGCTAATGTGCTTTGTCAGACTTAGAATCTGTTAACATACAACAATGTTTGAAGTTAAATATCCAATCAAGAACCAAGAGAACTTATTTAAACAGAAATGACGAATGCATTGTTATAGTGAACAGACGTCACAGTGTTATTGTGTGTGTACATTCTTGCTTGTTAGTTGCACGATTATGTAACGACTATAAGGCTTACATACTTAGAACATTTATCAGTACTGCTAATGAGATTTTAATGCAACATTTTGGTTTACTTGAAAATACATTCCGGATTTAAAGTACTTTCTGTGAGATACCAGATGACACAGTGGTTAGTTTATGTGACAGCTACACGATTTTATCACGACGCTACTAATGAGTGACAATTTACAATGTTGCTTTTGCAGTGTTTCTGTTTTATATCTGCACAGTTTTCTGTATTATTCTGGAAAGTAAAACATGTTTTAGTAGTAACTTCTGTGGTATAGCTACAATGAGACAGCCTTTTCCGTAGCACAACAATACGTTACAGCACAGTAATTTCTTCACCACAACAATAAGCGTAATAACTAAGATATCTATACGCAAAGCATTTCACTTTTGTTTATCATGAGGTAAGTACATTGGCTTCTGCAGAACTTAGCTTTCGGAGGACAATAACTACGACACTTCCACAGAGATTATCTTACAGCAAGACGAACATTTAGCGCTACAGGACACGTATTTGAGTGATTAATTTTGCACTTAAATCATTTATTTTTAAAGATATTTGAAGTACAATGATACAAAGGTTTTCCGTGACACATTTCATTCCATTGCTGTAATCTGTAACACCTGAGGGTATTATTCATTAATCCTCAGGGGGGTACATGCCTACTTTGTGTACCATGTGTCTGGCAAGCACAAGGAGCCCTAGCTAATATGGTATTTGCTTATACAACTTTACACATCAGTACCATATTTCTCTAACACATAAATTACACAGCTATCTGATCATTTAACTGAGAGAGACAAACATTTATTTTACTACATCAGTGACAGATGTTTACGTAATTACACAGTTGGATAACTTCACACTTATGAAATTGTATTTTGTCTGTACTTTGTGAACTGTTCATATTTTGGGAACCATTGTGATACTATGAGAGCTTTGAATGTCGCATTTGGTATGAGATCATGATTTTTAAAGTACGTTTGAGGTAGATGACACTATTGAAATGGGCAGAGAATTCTTTTTAGGTTTTGAAATTATTGCAGAAAGCTACGACGATTTTGAGACTTGACTGAGGTGCTATGATGCTATCGTTACGATGACTATGTGTATTATGCTGTTGAGGTATGTTTATGATCAATAAGCCGATGATATATGAGGAATTTGATTATGCTATGTATTTATTATGATGAAATATTGAAGAAGTGTCGACAAATAAGGTAAGGAATAATGAGTAGTGGTTAGGGACTCTGGTTTGTGAAAAAGGTTGTTGGAAATCAAGAATCATACTTTAAGAGTTATGAAATGTGTGTATATGCGTGAATGTATCACAATGCTGGCGAAAATTTTTGGGACGCTGTTATATTTATAGGATTTTGTTTCTACAGATTTGTAACCCAAATTCTTGACCTGTGAAATATTTTTATATGAGACTGTTACTGTAGCGGAAACTGGTGTCGTAAATATTTCGGTAAGAAAGTTAAGTGACCACCTGCACGTAATGCGTTGTGGGCACCCAGCTGCCTGAAAAAAAAAGCCATTAGCGTGTGTCTTTCAGAGGTACAGGTGGAGAAAAAAAAAGGGAGGCCATTATCCTCGCTATTGACATTCCTTTGTAGAAAGCATCGCAAATACGACACGCTCATAACTTGGAAACATTCTTACATCTGCACACCTGATTAGGACAAGTGTCTATCTACGAGAATTGAGAGAATTTCTACTAACTTATGAAATGCCTCGTGACTACTGAATGATTATTTTATGCTTTACTTTGTACATAGTTGCTTATTTCATTTGATATCTGGTTTCCAGCTGTCTTGCAGCATTGGTTTCATAAAATAAAATAAAATGCATTTGCTAATGTGAACACTTTCTGTCAACAGATCTATTAAATAATAATTTTGTGATCCACATTCTTCAAAAACTGAGCACTTGGAAAGGAAAGAACAATAAGAAGGGACTAGTAACAATAACTGCATACATAATATTCTTTTCAAGTACATGGTAATATTTTTTTTACAATAAGTTGTTGTGGTGCACCATTTTAATTACATAGACATTAAGATGCGATTATACATTACCTTTATCTGCATTGTTGTCTTTAGTGTACTATTTTTTCTGCCTGAGCTTTGTCATGCTTAGGTATACGTTATAGCATTTACTGCTGCTGTTTACCAGGCATAGTGCTACTGAATTTTAATTTGTGTTACTCTGCTAAGCCAGTTTACTACTGATTTATTTTTCTTGTTTGCTGCTCATTGCCTTATATTAGTTGTAATTTATGCTGCTTGCTTTGCCTTTTGTATTTTTTATCATTGCTGTTTGTATTAATTGTTTTATGCTGCTGCATTGCCTCGTCCCTTAGTTTAGCATCTGAGCTCAGTAGATTTAAGTTAGCTTAAGAGGGGGTAGACTATATAAGAAACTAACTATGATGAATTGGAAGAAATGCATTGAGAAGATATATGAAAATGGTTTGGCCAAAAAAAAAAAAAAAAGTAGTGCACAGTGGAGAAAAACTATTTTGAAAGAGGATGTGAACAGAATACAGAAAGCAGGCTTAGATAGTACTTTTGGGAATAATGATGAACAAAGGGAGATCTCCATGCAAAATACTGCAGTAAAACAAACCCTGTCCTTTCCGTTTGTGTCATCCCTCTATATGTTTGTGTACCCTTGTGTATTTGTGTTATTCCTGTCTTTATGTGTTTAGCTGACGAGAGCTATGTTGTAGAATTTTTCTAATACTATGTTATTTACTTTGTAAAGATGTTGAGACATTATTTATTCTGTTTTGTTGCTCATATGTGAAGGTGATGTTTCAAAAGTTATTCTGATCTTTATGTACGTACTTATGTCATTATTTTTGTAACACTGATGTATATGTTTATTTCTATTCTTTTGTAAAACCTGTGTTACTACAAATGTTATCTGCATTGTTATGTTCTTTAATGATGTATTTTGTACCTTTGTAATTGTATTTTTATGTTATCAAATTGTAATTGTTACCAGTTCTTCAAATTAAGTATCATTTCACTGCACACGTTTCTGTTGGTCATAATATATGCACAGTATGTGAGAAGTTGGGACTGTTAGTGTTTGCACATGTGTTGATAATTCAGCAAGGGACTGGATAACAGCATTGCTGGTTCTAAGGACAATTCCAAAAACTTCTTGAGTGTACAAGTGGTGATTTATGGACTTGCTATATTGTCTGCAAGAATTCTAAGGACAATTCCAAAAACTTTGTGCGTGCACAAGTGGTGGTTTATGGACTTGCTATCTTCTCTGCAAGACTCTTCGATGGTGATTGTGCACCTGCACAGTCGCAGCAGATGGCTGCTGGCCATCTCTACAAGGACTACATTGGGACTGCATCTTTGATGGCCCACCAATACCATTATTTCTACAAGGACTACAGTGGGTCTGCACCTCTGGTGGCCCACCAATATCGTAATCTCTACCAGGACGACAGTGGGTCTACTCCGTGATGACCTACCTACCAATATTCTTCAAAACTTCGACTGACTCTGCTGTGGGTTTGCTCTGTTGTGGCGCATTACCTGTCGGCATGTCGAGAGTCAGCACTGTCTTTCCGTTGGAAGATCAACACTACTTCTGCAAGACTGCATGGAAATCCACTACTTCCGTGTGCATTTTCTTTTACTGCTCAGACTTTGAGAAAAACACTGCAATTATACTGTGACGAATGATGAGGACTGTCTTTATGGACTGTGAGAAAATTTTAGCTTTTGACCAACATTGTATCAATAAGTGTGTGCATTTGGTATCTTTGTTATTGTAATTATGAAAAATTTTATCAAATCATTATTGGTCACTGCCCAAAACAATTTGTAAAATTTTTTGTGGGGAGCATGGGGGCTATGTAAGTAAGGTGTTTAGGTTTTTTTATTGGTAACGCCACCTCTGTATAAAAATCACTGGCTGTGCTGTGTGCAGTCTGTGTCTAGTTGTATAAAAATCACTGGCTGTGCTGTGTGCAGTCTGTGTCTAGTTTGCATTGTTGTCTGCCATTGTAGTGTTGGGCAGCGGCAGCTGGATGTGAACAACGCGTAGCGTTGCGCAGTTGGAGGTGAGCCGCCAGCAGTGATGGATGTGGGGAGAGAGATGGCGGAGTTTTGAAATTTGTAAGACTGTCATGAACTGCTATATATAATATGACTATTAAGGTAAATACAGTGTTTGTCCTCTATTAATATCTTTCATTTGCTAACTATCCCTATCAGTAGTTAGTGCCTTCCATAGTTCGAATCTTTTATTTAGCTGGCAGTAGTGGCGTTTGCTGTATTGCAGTAGTTCGAGTAACCAAGATTTTTGTGAGGTAAGCGATTTGTGAAACGCATAGGTTAATGTTAGTCAGGGCCATTTTTTTGTAGGGATTTTTGAAAGTCAGATTGCGTTGCGCAAAAAAAAATATTGTGTATCAGTTTAAGGACAGTCATGTATAATTCTTCAAAGGGGACGTTTCATGTTTACTAGTAGCCTGCTTTGATTTTACGCATATGCAAGAAGATAATAACGAGACTAACCACACTACCCGGTGTCACGTGGAACCACAGCTATGCTGGGAGACCGAAGCTCAGCTATTCACTTGATTACCGCGGCGCTCAGCATGTTCTTTACTAGACGCTGGGAGTAGGTAATTAGATAATGGAAATGAAAAGATCTCGTGCACTATTGCTCGACAGACGCTATTACGCTTCATAATGTTTTCCGCAATATGTATCTCCATGGAATGCCAAAACGATGTTGCATTAGCCAACGTTATTGTATTCTCTTACTTTAATGAATTTCTGGCTGAGCTAGAGCACTCGGAAGTAACAGGTCTGATGGGTTACAATAGGCGAATGCAGCCTCAGTGTTCACTGCAACCCAGGTTTGATGGGCACAACAGACGAATGCAGCATCAGTGTTCACTGCAACCCAGGTTTGATGGGTTACAATAGGCGAATGCAGCATCGGTGTTCACTGCTACCCTTTTCCACGGTCGTATCATCTAAAGCTTGCACCGCAAATATTACAGAAATGGTAGCCAGAGACTCGTACTGTTAGCCAATAAATAGATTGTAATAATACTTAGAAAGTGTTTTTTTGTACAAATACACGCGTTTTTAAATGGAACAATTTCTATCGACAGTAACAAACTAAAATCAGGTAAATCAGAATGTCTGTGGCGTTTGTTGTAGGATTGTAGGTCGGGTTGTTTACGAGAAATCGTATTTTAGAAAGCTCCCACACCGACATTTGTACAATACCTGCCATAGCACACACTGAAGAACAACACAAGTGCATACCCTAGTTTTGTGGATACTGGCCAGTAACGATACAGCTGACCATCACAGGTTGTGTTCGAAACGACCACCGGCAGCTGCAGTACAGGTTTCCAGTCTGGTACGGAACGGCTGCTACACACGTGCTAGCATTTCAGCGAAGATGTCCAAGCAGGCTGCAGTAATACATTACAAATCATCGGCTGCAGACAGTGTCTTTCAGCCTTCCCCACAGAAAAAGGTGTACAGGCGTCAAATCCAAGGTACGGTCCGACCAAGGTACAGATTCTCTGCATTCAATCCGAGTTGGAAACAATTCGTGAAGACATGCCGTAGTACTTGGGGCACTATAGGTTGGACAGCTACCATGTTTGTACCACAGGTTCCTCCTAGTCTGCAGAGGAACGTCCTCTAGCATCTGTTGAAAGTGGTGTCTTAGGAAGCTGCGGTACTTGTGCGAGTTCAGTGTTCCATCTGTTAAAAGCGGGCCTATGAGCTGATGCTTCACTATCCCTCGCCACACGTTTACACTCGATGGACCCTGACGTTCCACCTGACGAAGCTAACGGCTATTGTCAACAGACCTGGCCATGACTGGCAAATGTGACTTCAATACTAAACAAGATACATGATGCATCCGGAGAACCCTGTCTTAATGCCCATATACAGAAGTTAACACGATTCTCGTAATCTTTTCCATGCAGTTCCTGATGGAGAGGGATGTAAAAGGATTGGACATATGTCGACGGAGAATGCGCAGCACACTTATCTGACTCGTGCCACTTTCTCGGTCGATGGCTAGACTAACACGAGTATAAACTGCAACAGCAGCAAGAATATTAACTTCCCCCTCTTCTGTCGTCACTTGTTTCCTTCCGTTCCGTTGTCTAGGTGTTTCATTACCACTTTCACGGAACTGACTGAAGAGGTTGATAAGTAACTGCCGAAATGGTTGGTGCCTATTGGGCTGTCTTGCCGCATACTCCGTACCATGACGGGCTGTATTCTTCCTACTCTCCATTCATCATGAGCATGTCGGCTTTCTCCGCATTGGTGAATTCCATTATCCACTCACGACATCCTGCTTCGAATGTCACGTACTAACTGACTAGCAAGTGCAATGCTCTCAAGGAACGCAGCGGCACACTGTAAGCAAACATAACAGCATAGTACGTAGCAACTTCGAAGGTTAATTGCTACGTGTGGAAACTTTTAAAAACACGATTTCTCGTAAACGACTCGCACTAGAAGGCTGCAACAGACATCACTGACATTCTGATTTACCATACTTTTAGTTTGTTACTATCCATAAGCATTATTACATTTAAAAAGTATATGTTTGTACATAAAATACAATTTCTAAGTATTATTACAATCTTTTTATTGGCTAACAATACGATACCCTGACAACTAACCCATTATGTGAAAACCACACATCAATAGCACTTTGTATTTCCGAAATATTTGCTGTGCAAGTTTTAGGTGATTCAGCCTATATGCAGCGGGAGCTCCAACTCTAGAGAGAAAATTCTGGATGCTGTTCAGGGATATTTTCTGAGTATTTCGATATAAGGGATCCTTGTTCTGTGGTTGCTTGTTATCTTTACGAACGCTATGAGTCACTTCTGACTCCAGCATTACTCTGCACACACTGTGTGAGATCGGATCGACTCCCGGCACTTTGTTAGGGGTCGTGTTTACAGTTTAACCGTGGTTTTATTCAAGGCTGCTATGATCGAACACTTACACTGCAAAACGTAAATTGAGGGGTGCACTTTTTAAGTATTCATCTGTAGCTTTGTTCTCGGTGGCTTTTATACCATCTTCTATGGTGACCTTCACATTCTGTTGCCGGGCATTTTAGGAGTATTGGACGAATGGTTTTTGGCAGTAATTATATTATTTTAGATGTGATTTCCTATCATTTAGTCTTACATATTTACGTTTTTAGTTTTTATTTTTTGGTGTAGTAGTTCAGGACCGGAATTCAAGAGTAGGAAAAGGGAGAGAAGGAAACGTAGTAGGTGAATATGGATTGGGGCTAAGAAATGAAAGAGGAAGCCACATGGTAGAGTTTTGCACAGAGCATAACTTAATCATAGCTAACACTTGGTTCAAGAATCATAAAAGAAGGTTGTATACATGGAAGAATCCTGGAGATACTAGAAGGTATCAGATAGATTATATAATGGTAAGGCAGAGATTTAGGAACCAGGTTTTAAATTGTAAGACATTTCCAGGGGCAAATGTGGACTCTGACCACAACCTATTGGTTATGAACTGTAGATTGAAACTGAAGAAACTGCAAAAAGGTGGAAATTCAAGGAGATGGGACCTGGATAAACTGACTAAACCAGAGGTTGTACAGAGTTTCAGGGAGAGCGTAAGGGAACAATTGACAGGAATGGGGGAAAGAAGTACAGTAGAAGAAGAATGGGTAGCTTTGAGGGATGAAGTAGTGAAGGCAGCAGAGGATCAAGTAGGTAAAAAGAGGAGGGCTACTAGAAATCCTTGGGTAACAGAAGAAATATTGAATTTAATTGATGAAAGGAGAAAATATAAAAATGCAGTAAATGAAGCAGGCAAAAAGGAATACAAACGTCTCAAAAATGAGATCGACAGGAAGTGCAAAATGGCTAATCAGGGATGGCTAGAGGACAAATGTAAGGATGTAGAGGCTTATCTCACTAGGGGTAAGATAGATACTGCCTACAGGAAAATTAGAGAGACCTTTGGAGAAAAGAGAACCACTTGTATGAATATCAAGAGCTCAGATGGAAACCCAGTTCTAAGCAAAGAAGGGAAAGCAGAAAGTTGGAAGGAGAATATAGAGGGTCTATACAAGGGTGATGTACTTGAGGACAACATTATGGAAATGGGAAAAAGGACGTAGATGAAGAAGAAATGGGAGATACGATACTGCGTGAAGAGTTTGACAGAAAACTGAAAGACCTGAGTCGAAACAAGGTCCCGGGAGTAGACAACATTCCACTAGAACTACTGACGGCCTTGGGAGAGCCAGTCCTGACAAAACTCTCCCAACTGGTGAGCAAGATGTATGAGACAGGCGAAATACCCCCAGACTTCAAGAAGAATATAATAATTCCAATCCCAAAGAAAGCAGGTGTGTTGTGTGAAGCTCCCGCGAGTTGCCGTGCTTTTGGGGTTTGGCAGCATGTAATTGCGCTCGACTTGCGATGATAGTTTCTGACATGGTGTCGCAGACGGGAAGCATTAGCTGGCGCACATCAAGAGCCTGTTTCATCTGGTGACCATGTCGAGAAGAAGGTGCGCCAACATCCAGCTTCTGCAACAGCGACGGCCGACAATGAGTGACTGTCACCACCTCCTCGATCGACGGCTTCAAACCTTCAATCAGCCACCATGGAAGACTGGAAGGACATAGAGTTTTAGAACTGTATGGCAGACCTCAGTTTTTCAAACTTTTAAAATTGTTGCATCACAAAATTACAGCAACTTAGCATGAACCTTTGTTGCCCATTGTCCCAATTGCATTGCCAAGCAGGGTCCCTTCCTTTTCCGAAATGAGCCCGAGTGTCGTTGAAATTCAAACGCCAGCATCATTCGATTTCACTGCTTTAACTTCAAAGTTCAGTTAAGGTATTCATAACTGGCTACAATATTTAGATTGCACAAGCACAAATTAAGAGTGCGAGTTTTTTTACCGTATTTTTGTTACCTGTGACTGCAGCTCAACTTGGTACGTACTAAATTTTACTATTGTTAATTGTTCAGAATCATTTAATTCAAGTTCAAAGTTAAATCACTTATTTCTAAATTGCGTAGATTCAAGATGATTGTTGAGGTAGTCCAAGACTAACCATATTTTACTGAATTTCGATGTGCTTCAGAAAGAAAGCTCACTATTAACTTCAGTCACTAAATTAACTTTCGATTTTCCAGTTTTATTAATTCTTTTGCTAAATTAAGTCAGAGTGTAGCGAAATTTATTACTTCTGACAAACTGTCAGTTTTCACACTACACATGTCAACCTTCAGTTGCCACGCTTCTAGTGCTAATTATGTGTGTAATAACCTTTCTTTTTTCAGCTACTATAGTAATTGTCCTCAGGACTGACGACCGTAATTTCCCCAAATCTCAAATATCTAATTACCGCTAGTTAATTGTTAACGTAGCGGCTGCACATTTACATTCTTTGTTAACTTTACCCCTTTTCAAAATTAATTTCCACCAGTTTCATTTGCATTTTTCCTTTCATTTAGGTGTAACCCTTTCCTCCCTCTTTACCGACAAATTGACTTCGGTGACGATTGCTATTCCCAAATTTCCATTAGGTACACGCGGTTTAATTTTTCACTGTCATTAAGGTCGATAAGTGAGGGGGAGGTTACAAGTACTTTACCCTTTCTAGTGTGCAGAGTTTCAACTTCAAAGTAATTATCATGTTGTATACGTGAGGTAATACTGACCTTATGACTTATCTTCGAAGATAAGTTAAGGAAAGGCAAACCTACATTTCTAGCATTTGTAGACTTAGAGAAAGTTTTTGACAATGTTGACTGGAATACTCTCTTTCAAATTCTAAAGGTGGCCGGGGTAAAATACAGGAGGCGAAAGGCTATTTACAATTTGTACAGAAACCAGATGGAAGTTATAAGAGTCGAGGGGCATGAAAGGGAAGCAGTGGTTGGGAAGGGAGTGAGACAGGGTTGTAGCCTCTCCCCGATGTTATTCAATCTGTATATTGAGCAAGCAGTGAAGGAAACAAAAGAAAAATTTAGAGTAGGTATTAAAATCCAGGGAGAAGAAATAAAAACTTTGAGGTTCGCCGATGACATTGTAATTCTGTCAGAGACAGCAAAGGACTTGGAAGAGCAGTTGAACGGAATGGACAGTGTCTTGAAAGGAGGATATAAGATGAACATCAACAAAAGTAAAACGAGGATAATGGAATGTAGTTGAATTAAGTCAGGTGATGCTGAGGGAATTAGATTAGGAAATGAGACACTTAAAGTAGTAAAGGAGTTTTGCTATTTGGGGAGCAAAAGAACTGATGATGATCGAAGTAGAGAGGATATAAAATGTAGACTGGCAATGGCAAGGAAAGCGTTTCTGAAGAAGAAAAATTTGTTAACATCGAGTATTGATTTAAGTGTCAGGAAGTCGTTTCTAAAGTATTTGTATGGAGTGTAGCCATGTATGGAAGTGTAACATGGACAATAAATAGTTTGGACAAGAAGAGAATAGAAGCTTTCGAAATGTGGTGCTACAGAAAAATGTTGAAGCTTAGGTGGGTAGATCACGTAACTAATGAGGAGGTATTGAATAGGATTGGGGAGGAGAGGAGTTTGTGGCACAACTTGACTCGAAGAAGGGATCGGTTGGTAGGACATGTCCTGAGGCATCAAGGGATCACAAATTTAGCACTGGAGGGCAGCGTGGAGGGTAAAAATCGTAGAGGGAGACCAAGAGATCAATACACTAAGCAGATTCAGAAGGATGTAGGTTGCAGTAGGTACTGGGAGATGAAGGAGATTGCACAGGATAGAGTAGCATGGAGAGCTGCATCAAACCGTCTCATGACTGAAGACTACAACAACAACAGTGGCATAAAACAGATCTGAAGATGGTCATTATTGACCGAAACCGGAAGTCTGATGACAAAAAAAAGGCTCGTATCCATAGACGTGAAGCAAAGGAAATTTATTCTAACCCATTATAAAATATATTTTACAGCTGAAACACCAATGGAACTTCCAAGGCTCATTTCGAATGATTCTCGTTGCTTGATAATGAACTACGTGCTGGAGCTATTGTGCCTCTTAGTTACTGGTCTCATAAAGAATCTTTAATGAA
The DNA here is from genome assembly GCF_021461395.2 of Schistocerca americana. Classification (NCBI taxonomy): domain Eukaryota; kingdom Metazoa; phylum Arthropoda; class Insecta; order Orthoptera; family Acrididae; genus Schistocerca; species Schistocerca americana. The sequence goes on from NC_060120.1 coordinate 574,072,271, forward strand.
GAGTGCGCTCCCGCCGGAGGTTCGAGTCCTCCCTCGGGCATGGATGTGTGTGTTGTTCTTAGTACAAGTTAGTTTAAGTAGTGTGTAAGTCTAGGGACCGATGCCCTCAGCAGTTTGGTCCCTTACGAATTCACACACATATGAAAATTTGAATGAACAGTGATACTTTTTTAGTTAGTCATTTTCGGTTCCTAATACATTTTTTGCGTGCTTCCAGGTGTGAAAATATTCAATATAATTTACAGTTTCATCTTGCAGTTACTCACGCTTCCTGAAGGTTTATAAATCGTTAACCAAAGTGGCAGGTCAACTGTGGGTGTTCATCGTTAGTTCACCAGAGAAATGAGTCGCCATTTGTGTTTCTCTATTCAGGCCCTGCACCGCATTCTGGCCAAGTTTTAGCACAGTTTCACTCTAAACGGCCAGAAGCCATCAAGAAGACAACGTGAAGCGTGAAATGAGGACAATATCGGTAGCAGCAGCGGCCAGTGTCTAGGAAGAGCCGTGTGTGTCAATTTCAAGATGATCTCAACTGTCACGGTTATCTAAAACATCAACCTGACGAACCTTGCGAAAGGATTTGCGACTGGATCCATACGAAACTGTATTGACTGAAGAGTTGAAGCCAAACGATCAGAGATTAAGTCTTGAATTTGCTGACTGGATCGTACAGCTGTTGGAAGATGATCGTGATTTTTTTCAAAGGAACTACATCAAAGTCCAGGTCTTCGGTGACAAGTCACAAACTTTGAAAAATTCGGAGGTGAACACTCGTCAGGCTATTACAGACATACCGCCACTAATGTTGGACAGAATGATTAACAACTGGAGCCAACGTCTTCACTGGTGTGTTCAAAGCCGGATTGACATCTGAACGATATTTTGTTCAGAACGTGATTGCAATGTGTAAGTTTCAAAATATAGCACAATTACTTCGATATTTTGAGTGGATAGTTTTTTTTCAAATTTTCAAAAGCATCACTCTGAATGTAAGATGCTTTATTTGTCGTCTTAACTGCATTAAGTGTACCAGCTCCGCAGCCTGGGCTATTGGACCACCAGACGCTGATCGTCTACCGTGCCATTCTCTCTCTCATTTACATGAATGATGGGAATGAGGTCTGCACATCGGTCTCGCACCCACTGTTAGCTTCCAGACTTTGGAGCCGTTACTTCTCATTCTAGCAGCTCTTCGTTGGTCTCACGAAGCTGAGTGCATGCCATTGCAATCCTCCAAGCGAGGAAGAGACCATGGCAATACTGAGAATTGAGTGCGAGTCCTCCTCATGACAGTCAGATGCGCTGCCCAGTACGGAGGCGAACCACCTAAGTCAGATATGAAGGTGTATACCTGCAGACCGAAGCGACAAGTGAAAATCTGTACCATGCCAGGTCTCCTACTCACTAGGCAGATGCACTAATCACAAATGCATGGACTACCCTAGAACGCCTCCCTAGGCCATCCAAGTTCCCATTATGCCTCAGCCCGCTTGGTATTCTCCCTAAAATCGAACAACATTACAGAGGACCTTAAACTGTATTGGAATAGTGCCTCAGTATGCGGGATCCTGGCTGAAACTCAGGTCTTCTTTCTTTTCTTTCAGTTGCGCCTTTGTCCCGAAATGTTCGCAGTGTCAGCGTGGTTACAACGGATTTGGCAAGGTTAATTTAAAGGGGTGGCCGGATGCCCTTCCTGCCGCCACCCCATACCCCCCAGGACGGAATCAGTGTAACCCAGCTGTCTGCGTTTAGTGTAAACCATGAAACAGTGCGGAAGTGTTACAAATGTCTGCGTGTCGCGTAACTGAGGCGGAATGTGGAGACCAGCCCGGTATTCACCTAGCAGGATGTGGAAAACCGCCTAAAAACTACATCCAGGCTGGCCGACTCACTGGCCCACATCGTTAATCCGCCAGGCGGATTCGATCCAGGGCCGGCGCGCCTACCCGAGTGCAGGAAGCAGCGCATAGGCGCTTTCGGCTAACCTAGCGGGTTGGCTGAAACTCAGGTATAGGAGCCTTTATCATATAAACCATATGGCTCCAGAGACGTTTTTAATTCTCAAACATGTATGGTGTATACATGCAGAATGAAACGGCGAATGTAAATTTGTACCTAGGCCAAGATCCAAACCGGGGCCTCCTGCTCACGAGGCACTAGGCTCTGGAACCATATAGCTTCATTTGATTCAAATATCTGTTCCTGTGTTTCAGGAAGGATCCCCCGTCTTGTTAGATCCTGATAGTCTCTGCAATGTTGTTCGAGCTTATGGAGACTTCCAAGTGGGCTGAGATGTGAATGTGAATTTGAACTGAGGACGGAGGCGTGCTAGGGTAGTGCGTGCAGCTGTGCAAAGATACTGTGCCAGGGTGGCGTAGTGGTTAGTACGTCAGCCTAGTGAGTAGGAGACGCAGGCTCGAATACCAGCATTAGTACAAATTTTCATTCGTTACTTCATTCTGCATATATACGTCACAGATGTTTAAGACTTGAAAAGGGCTCCGGAATAATATAGTTTCATTTGATCACAGCTGATATCATTTACCTTTATGCAACAGTTTACTTGGATGCTACGATTTTGCACTGTCTGTATTATTCCGAATTACGATGCAAAGTTCCTTTGGACATGGGGCAAGCGAGTTTGAAATAAAATGTCCTGCTTGTACGGGAATATACGAAATGTGTGGACACGTGGCTGACGACATATGGAGCTTTGTGTCTGGCTGTGAGTCGTGCTAGGATATCCTAACCGTAAGGCGCAGCTCGCGATAAGTAGGAAATCCGGGGTCGAGTCCCGGTCCGGTACAGATTTTCAATGCCGTCATTCCATTACAAAACTGATGGCAATCCATATTTGCAGCTATACATTTCATGTTTACGTGTTATACTTATTTGGATGTGAATCCAACGTTTGCAGTCACATAATTCGTGTTACAGCGACCCAGTACCGTGTATAAATGTTTGACGGCTCACCAATCACTGGGGTATCTTCTTCTGGTCCCTGTTTCTTCGGCAATAATTGATACTCCAGAATTCGCAAGCAGTTTCTCGTTGTATGATTAAGCGTCAAAGCCCTGGGTTAAAGCACAAATCAGTCTGCAGTGTCACTTGTCGGCAGTCTCTTCACCGAATTGCGATGTTAATACCTGTTTTCCTCGAACAATGGACTATAAGACGTCACCCAATTTCATTTACTCCCTCTTTGTAGAAGTCAGGAAATCCAAAAATACGGGAAGATCTTTAATTTCCTCATCACAGTCAGCCATAATATTCCGTAACAAGAGAGCACAAATCAGGTGTCAAATGAAAAGGAAAACGTTGTCACTGAAGCGGGCTCTATTCCTATCGAATCTACAAGGCAACAGTATAACAAACGCTATTCAGATCTATTGTAATAAATGAAGAAGATGTCGTTTGACTTTTCAGTTTTGGACTGTAGGTCCACTAAGTTAAAATTATAGCGTAAGGTGTCGTCTTGACGGTAAGAACATTCCACTTTCCTTGACTGTACACTTCACGGAAAAACACCGCTGTACATATGTGAGAGGATCAGAGAAGAGTCGTTAAAGAAGTTTCCTGCGAAGCAGACTTCGAGAAACTCTTTTCGTGAAAGGAGTGAATCGAGGAGACATGTGCGAAGAACCCGATAAGCCAGGGCGGCAGTGCCGTCACCCCTTAATTCCGGGAGGAAGTTTACTTTCCCGACGCCACTGGAAGGGTGGGGGAGTGGGTACGGGAGGGGGGGGGGGGGGGGGTTGGCAGGAAGAACCAGCCCCAGGCGGCGCAGATGGAGAGGCAGCGATTCTGTGCAAGCTGCGGGGTTCCGGCTGGTGGCGGGCGACAGGCGCCTCATCTGGCACGTGGCGTCCTAAAACCGACAACAAGCTCTAATCTTCGACCTTTTTTCCAAAGTAACTCCAACTCCGTGCTTGTTGCTTTACAGTTATTCTTTCGAGAGGGAACTAAAAAATGTGATATATGACAGAACAATGTTCCTTTCGTGTTCAGGTTTAGAATTTCCCCCTCTTCTTCATAAATGTATAGCCATAGGCTGTTCCTTAGAAAATCTGTATTACAATTTCTGTAGTACATGAGCAACATATGTCGTTTTTCAGCTGCTCCTACCACTGTCGTTTTATGCAGCCCGCAAGGTTATATGTGGCCTTCAAAAACCACGCGCCAGATGTTCACGTATTTTCGCTCGCTACGTGCGACTATCCGTCCTACAGAAAAAACGAACAGGATATTTCTTGTAGGAAATTTAATGGATTTAAAATTTGTACAGGGATCCTTTTTCGCTAGTGGCCGTAGTTTACGAGTTATTCAAAAACAACGAACAAAAGTGATCTTTTGACACACCCCCACTCCCACTCTCAACAGCCACCGACAGGGATAGTTCTCGGATGTTGTTTATGACACTCCCTCCTACCACTGTAAAAAAATTTTCGACTGCATGAATTAATTCCCAAATCCGATTTTTTTTGTCTTCATTGACTGGCCTTACTATGCCACCGGCTTTATCGAGCACTTCCAAATGGTAAAACTGACGTTTGTGTAAATTTTACCTAACAATTTGGTGAATTTTATAGCATCGTTGTATTCGTCAGGCCTTCTGCGTATGTAACTGCTGTACTTGTAAGGGTTGAGTTTGTATCGAATTGTCAACGCAATTAGTTTCAGTGTAACGTTTACAAAAGTGGTTTTTTATGATTGTCCTCGCGAGCACTTGTAAATTAATGATGTTAACGAAATAGCCGACTGTGGTGGTGGCGTATTAGCACATCAGTACAGACAAAAAAGGTCGTATATCGGGAATAGTCCGTGTAGTCAGAAATATTTGTAGGTAGTAGTACGGAGTACCATGAACAACACAGCAGAAATCCTGACAGGTGATAGATGAGTGTGGGAGCGGAGATGCATTTCAAGGTCACTTTTGTGCGTTTTTCTTCAATGACACGAAAACCGTGGCCTCCAGCAAAAACGTATCCCAGAACAAAATTTAATTACATTAAATTTCCTACAAAAAAGTGTTGTTCATTTTTTCTGTGTGGGTAATAGTTCGCGCGTAGTGAGCGAGAGAATATGAAAACCTTGCACGTGGCTTTCGAAGACTGAATACAACATTGAGGGTAGCATAAAAAGACATCGGTAGGGACAGCTGAATCACACTGTGTAATAACAATACTAATGAATATAATAATAATGAAAATTAAAATTTGTATCGTAATGAAAGAGTAGAATTGAAGAAATCTCAGTTTTACTACCGTTAAGTAATATCCTCATTATGCTACGGTCGAAAATATGTGATGACATCTGACAGAAAAGTGTAACAACAATATAGTAGGAATGAGTGAACAGAAGAAAAATGCCGGCCGCTGTGGCCGAGTGGTTCTAGGCGCTTTAGTTGGGAACCGCGCTGCTGCTACGGTCGCAGGTTCGAATCCTGTCTCGGGCATGGATGTGTCTGATGTCGTTAGGTTAGTTAAGTTTAAGTAGTTCTAAGTCTAGGGGACTGATGACCTCAGATGTTAAGTCCCATAGTGCTTAGAGCCATTTGAACCATTTTGAAGTAGACAACTAGTCAGAGGAGAAATGAGTAATAATAGCGTAGCATTAACAGCTGAGCTGCAAGGAAGAATCCAGAAATAGAAAGAGATTAAAAAACCATAATTAAGTAACAGTGTGATAGAGCTATTAGTTCCCTTTTGGACAGAGAGTAAACATCTGGGTTATGCCGAGCGGAAGTTACGGAGATGATAACTGACAAAGCTATAATTTCATCTTAAATGCAGGGTTGTTTTGGATAAGAGGCTGGTAACACAGTAGTTCTTCCCACAGTCGTATGACTGAGATGGAGAAGGAGATGGAGAAAGATTTAGTGTTATGCAGAGGTACAGCAAAGAGGATGGACGTACCCGATAAGACGTGTTGATACCAAGTTTGCGCTCTGTCTTGACTAGAGTTTTGCAACTACGCTAAGAGACTTCGGTATCTAATTAAGAAGTAGCCTTGGGATAGGAAAAGTAAATTTCATACTACTATAAGGAGAATGGTTAAGTTACTCAACAAAATACACAAGCGTTAAAGACTCCTCACGTAGTGAATATACTTTTTCACAATATAGTAATTTATTGAAGAAAGAACTAATATATGTATATTACCCTAAGGTAGCCTATGAAGAAAGAAATCCATACCACTGGTCTGATTTACCCTACTGTCAAGAGAAGATGGCCGTGGGTGTAAGAACCACCTCCCTATCAAAGTTGGGGGGGGGGGGGGATGAAACAGTAGCGTAACCCGCGACGCGTCGAATCATAGATTTTATTCATCCAGTATTTGAAAATGAGAGCACTTAGCGACTTGCAGCAAACTATACTTGATTTCAAGCCATTACGAAATTTATTTATCGCTGACAACCCCAACAGAATGATGAAAGAAGAAATTTGTATTGGTTACTACATCTGCGCTCTTCATGCGTGAAGCATGGCGTTATAATTTATTACTTCTTTATTAGTTACTGTATTCGCGACACATTTTGCAGATATTACGTACGTATACCACTGAATCGCAATATAAGATTATGTCATTGTACGACACATAGTCTTCGGAGATTTGACGTCATAAAAAATGAGATACTGAAAAACTGCCGCATCATGCATAACGTTTAAATTTACTACTTCGTTGCTACTATTTCCACTGGCAACACATTTTGCAAACAGTATCTACATATGCTGCTGATTGTACGTGCAAAATTATATCGTTCAAATGGTTCAAATGGCTCTGAGCAATATGGGATTTAACATCTGAGGTCATCAGTCCCCTAGAACTTAGAACAACTTTAACCTAACTAACCTACGGACATCACACAAATCCATGCCAGAGGCAGGATTCGAACCTGCGACCGTAGCGGTCACGCGGTGCCAGACTGTAGCGCCTAGAACCGCTCGGTTACCGCGGCCGGCAATTATATCGTTGTACAGCTCATGGTTCAGAAGATATGACGTCATAAATACTAAACATAACACCAGACGCTGATACGGGCGTGGACGTACAGCCATAAATAAACACGTCGGCAATGCCGAGTTTTTTCGCTAGTAATCAAATATAGCAACACAGTAACTAGTTGATGGCTTCTTAGAAATTATAGAAAGTGCTAGGACTAAAAACGATCAGGCGAGTTACATGGTACGGTAGCAGTCTATTCCCCATTCACGAAGGAGGTTCCCGTTTTTACCTGAAGGGCGTGCTTTTGAAGATATAGAGGCTGGGAAGTCTCGCCTTCTAGAAATTTCTAGAACATTCGACAGTATTCGAGAGCATTACGCAACATTCCTGAATGTTCCGGAATGTTCCACAATGATCCGGGATGTTCTGGAATGTTCGAGAATAGTCTGGAACATTCGGGAAGATTCCAGAACAGGTGTTCCAACATTTCTACGGAATCCAAACAGATCTTCCCCGAGGTCGGCTTCTACTAGTTTTTCCATTCGTCTGTAAATAATTCGCTTTAGTACTTTGCAGCTGTGGCTTATTAAACTGATAGTTCGGTAATTTTCGCATCTGTCAACACCTGCTTTCTTTGGAATTGGAATTACTATATTCTTCTTGAAGTCTGAGGGTATTTCGCCTGTCTCGTACATCTTGCTCACCAGATGGTAGAGTTTTGTCAGGACTGGCTCTCCCAAGGCCGTCAGTAGTTCTAATGGAATGTTGTCTATTCCCGGGGCCTTGTTTCGACTCAGGTCTTTCAGTGCTCTGTTAAACTCTTCACGCAGTATCGTATCTCCCATTTCATCTTCATCTACATCCTCTTCCATTTCCATAATATTGTCTTCAAGTACATCGCCCTTTGTATAGACCCTCTATATACTCCTTCCACCTTTCTGCTTTCCCCTCTTTGCTTAGAACTGGGTTTCCATCTGAGCTCTTGATATTCATACAATTGGCTCTCTTTTCTCCAAAGGTCTCTTTAATTTTCCTGTAGGCTGTATCTATCTTACCCCTAGTGAGATAAGCCTCTACATCCTTACATTTGTCCTCTAGCCATCCCTGCTTAGCCATTTTGCACTTCCTGTCGATCTCATTTTTGAGACGTTTGTATTCCTTGTTGCCTGCTTCATTTACTGCATTTTTATATTTTCTCCTTTCATCAATTAAATTCAATATTGCTTCTGTTACCCAAGGATTTCTACTAGCCCTTGTCTTTTTACCTACTTGATCCTCTGCTGCCTTCACTACTTCATCCCTCAGAGCTACCCATTCTTCTTCTACTGTATTTCTTTCCCCCATTCCTGTCAATTGTTCCCTTATGCTGTCCCCGAAACTCTGTACAACCTCTGGTTCTTTCAGTTTATCCAGGTCCCATCTCCTTAAATTCCCACCTTTTTGCAATTTCTTCAGTTTTAATCGACAGTTCATAACCAATAGATTGTGGTCAGAGTCCACATCTGCCTCTGGAAATGTCCTACAATTTAAAACCTGGTTCCTAAATCTCTGTCTTACCATTATATAATCTATCTGATACCTTTTAGTATCTCCAGGGTTCTTCCATGTATACAACCTTCTTTTATGATTCTTGAACCAAATGTTAGCTATGATTAAGTTATGCTCTGTGCAAAATTTTACCAGACGGCTTCCTCTTTCATTTCTTAGCCCCAATCCATATTCACGTACTATGTTTCCTTCTCTCCCTTTTCCTACTGTCGAATTCCAGTCACCCATGACTATTAAATTTTCGTCTCCCTTCACTACCTGAATAATTTCTTTTATATCATCATACATTTCTTCAATTTCTTCGTCATCTGCAAAGCTAGTTGGCATATAAACTTGTACTACTGTAGTAGGCATGGGCTTCGTGTCTATCTTGGCCACTATAATTCCCTCACTATGCTGTTTGTAGTAGCTTACCCGCACTCCTATTATTTTATTCATTATTAAAGCTACTCCTGCATTGCCCCTATTTGATTTTGTATTTATAACCCTGTATTCACCTGACCAGAAATCTTGTTCCTCCTGCCATCGAATTTCACTAATTCCCACTATATCTAACTTTAACCTATCCATTTCCCTTTTTAAATTTTCTAACGTACCTGTCCGATTAAGGGATCTGACATTCCACGCTCCGATCCGTAGAATGCCAGTTTTCTTTCTCTTGATAACGACGTCCTCTTGAGTAGTCCCCGCCCGGAGATCTGAATGGGGGACTATTTTACCTCCGGAATATTTTACCCAAGAGGACGCCATCATCATTTAACCATACGGTAAAGCTGCATGCCCTCGGGAAAAATTACGGTTGTAGTTTCCCCTTGCTTTCAGCCGTTCGCAGTACCACAACAGCAAGGCCGTTTTGGTTAGTGTTACAAGGCCAGATCAGTCAACCATCCAGACTGTTGCCCCTGCAACTACTGAAAAGGCTGCTGCCCCTCTTCAGGAACCGCACGTTTGTCTAGCTTCTCTACAGATACCTCCGTTGTGGTTGCACCTACGGTACGGCTATCTGAATCGTTGAGGCACGCAAGCCTCCCCACCAGCGGCAAGGTCCATGGTTCATGGGGGGACGTTTATGCCACTATGGCTCAAGTATGTTAGGGCCTATTTTTATAAAACAGATCTGAAGATGGTCATTATAGACTGAAACCGGTAGTCTGACGTAGTCGTGGGCTGTACGTGTTCCGTGATACGTCATCTACTGAATCGGGAAACAATGAAATAAGAAAACGTCTTTAATGATTTGATGCAACGAATCATTTGTGCATAGTTTACCTCTCCCATCTACCAGGACTCCGTCATAGGCGCCGCTATCTCTCGGGAGCAAAAATACGAGTATATAACACTATTAGAAACAACTGACAGTGCTATAACTCATTAATTTCTGGCAAGTTCTGCCTGACATGCACAGTATAGTAATTTACCTGAGTTTCATTAATAACAACAGTATTGACGGAAATTTCTCAGCTTATCAGCGAATCTTAGCGTCATGTTGTTGCAACGTTTCGACGAATTTCCCACGAGTAATACTCAGGCGAAGATGATGAGTAGGAAACTCGTGAAAGATTGCGGCTGATAAATCGAGAAGATTTAACGAATGAAATTCCCCAAGAGAGCCTGCATTCCCACATAACAATAGTGTTGATAACAGTTGCTAGTAGCTATCGCACAATAGCAACAATATATCTTTCTGAAGTTTAGGGCTGCAGCTTGTCACATTTCATATTGCTCTTCTTTGTATATGTTCAATATCACATGTTAGCCCCTTCTGGTATGAGCGCCACACAACTGAGCAATATTCTAGGGTGGGTGATATGAATGCTTTATAAGCAATCTCCTTTAGAGATAGAGATTGTATACGTGGAACATTATGATTCCGTGCTTTATGAAGTGCACAGTTTTATATTTCTTAAATTTTTTAAAATTAAAACGTCATGCCTGATGCAGGAGTTTTACTCCATCAACAAGGAGAATGTAGTAAGCGATAAAATTTTGTCGTTTCATCATTCTGTGAGGGGTATCAGCAAGTAAAAGTTTCCTACAGGTTTGAAATTATCTTAAAGTTATCTGGAACTCGCTGTGTGCTCTAATCCTCAAATGCTGAGTCGTTGTAATCTGGGTATTTGCGTGCCATGAGTTACACAGCTTCTCCCTGTAACACTAGTCTTTCTGTGTTAAACCTTTAACATTAGATTACACTATTCATCTATTTAGTAAATTACATCACATTGAATTTTTTAAATTTGGTCAGTAATTATAGGAAATATTCGGAATCAACTTTTTGTAGCCCATGGGAGCTGTTAGATAGGCAACATGCACTAGGAGTATGCACCATGAACCAGGTTAGCTGTTCAGTAGTATAGAGTCTTCTCTTAGGTAGCGGGTATGATTCTAGTCAGCTCCACTTACGTTGCTTCTCTGTTACAAAAACTTAACATTGACATAATTTATTTTTCTGTTGGCACGTCATGTTTAACCCGCAAATATGGACCAAACGCAAAACATACCGTACAACACTCCAAATAACGATTGAAAGGCTAAATTGTAATCCTCCAGCTGGATATTTTTGTGGTAACCAATAGAACCACTTCCAAAGCAAATACTAAAAAAAGCGGTAACATTCTTGAAGCATGGAAATAGGTCTTTGTAGAAGACTCTTACTACACACGTTACTACTCATTGCATGACAGAAACCTTTCAAGCAATAAAAAAGACTGTAGATATGCAAATGCGCGGAAGCTTTGTGCGTTTTATTGTCATCGTTATACAGACTATAAAATGGCAACAGCACTTTCAAGCTATTTAGAGAGCAGTCGTTTCTTAGCGGATTTAAAGGGCGATAGATTCGAAACTCAGTTATCTAAGAGTTTGTGGTAGTCGTTGCTCCCTTTCGCGAAATTCAATTTCCTTTTTATGTCCAGACTGTCGGATTTCCTCTACTTTATGTCCTGTGCCAGGACTGCGAAAAAGGTTTGCTTGTTCTTCGAAGTACGTACTAGATGTTGCAATAGTGACAGAAAACTGAAAAAATCACCAGTTGTTTACTGCCTGAACTGCAACGCAGTTTTCATAAAGATGTGTAGAAAAAAGAGGATACTTTTTTGCAAAATAAAAACAATAATTCCCAAAATATTTGCAAGACAGATGGAAGTGTTCGAACTGATTATCTATCTGATCATTTAGCACAACTTTCAACTTCAGCGATAGGATGTTCAAATGTATGTGAGATCTTATGGGACTTAACTGCTAAGGTCATCAGTCCCTAAGCTTACACACTACTTAACCTAAATTATCCTAAGGACAAACACACACACCCATGTCCGAGGGAGGACTCGAACCTCTGCCGGGACCAGCCGCACAGTCAGCGATAGTATTGGGAACTGAGATGTATCCATGGAGATAAAGAAAGAAAGATGGCACTACGGACTTACCATCAATCTCACGCTGTACATTGTTTTGAAGCCAGAGTGGGCAGGGTCTGCGGCTGTCTAAAATAGCCCAAAACATTAGCCGACTACTGTTTACATCTGCTTCTTGTTCATTATCTCCGTCGTGTGCAAACAAAAACTGTTTTAAACACTAAAAATTACAGTGCTTACATGAATAACGTAGTGTCAGGAAGGCAATTTTGAACGTTTTTCTATTCTTAAACGGTTATTTGCTCTAGTAATAGGACATATTTCCCGTCTTTAATGTAACTAATGTTTTTGTTCATTACTTCAAATGACCAAGAAGAGAAGGAAGTGATGTGCAAAGCATGCTTTCATAATCCATTGATTCCACTTTTACTGAATTTGCATCGACAACAAATGAAGCTAGAACCCCAAAACCAATGTTTGTTTGCATTTTGTTTTTTTTTCTTTATTGGATTTCGATTCCCCCCAGAGGGAGGGGGGTTGGACTGGTAGCAGCACAATACGCCGCTCTACAGCCTACAGAAAAGTTAAAAAACAGAATTAAGAGATAGCTGAACAATAAAAGTACGCGATAAAACGGTGACTGTGAAAAACTGAAATATGGCGAAAATGATGTGAATAAAAATATAAAAACAAACGGTCGGTCGGTGATGTTGAGTGAAACACATGCTAAATAGACAGGCACAATTAAAAAACGTGGTGACAGTCTGGTTTCTGTTTGCATGAGGTACAACGCACAACTAGCGACGGTATGATGGCTGTTCACGACACTGACAGCAGATGCATAACACTGAACACTCACTTAGAACAGCACTCTGGAGCCGACACGGCGACATATTGGGGGGGGGGGGTGCTGAGGACCCATTCCGATGAGGGGGAAAAGGGGGGAGAGGAAAAGAAAAAAGGGGGGAGCCGATGGAGGGAGAGGATATATAAAAAAGGGGAGCAGGGTGGATGTGAGAGGGAGTGGGAAAGGCAGGGGAGGGGAGAGCAAAAGGACTCAGGGGAGAGAAATGAGTGAGAGAGAGGGTAGGCAGGGAAAAACCAGGATGGAGAGAGGGAGCCTGGGCAAAGGACAGAGGGAGGGAGGGGAGGTGAGGATCAGAGTTGATAGGAGGGATAAATGGATGGAGAGAGGGCATCATCTGGGAGGAGTGGTCAATGGAAGCCACCTTGGAAAAGGAAACGAAGGCTCTCAAATGGCTCAGAGCACTATGGGACTTAACATCTATGGTCATCAGTCCCCTAGAACTTAGAACTACTTAAACCTAACGAACCTAAGGACAGCACACAACACCCAGTCATCACGAGGCAGAGAAAATCCCTGACCCCGCCGGGAATCGAACCCGGGAACCCGGGCGTGGGAAGCTAGAACGCTACCGTAAAGGAAATGAAGGGTGTAGAGGTGGAGGGTAGGGGGGGAGACAACGGTGAAGGCACGGCAGTGAGTGGGGGTTGGAGAAGAGAGGAGCAACCAGGCGATGAGGGGGGTCAAGTCGGCAGGAGGTTTGTTTGAGGAAAAGGAGCAGATGGGGGAAAGGAATCAGGTCATAGATGATCCGCGTGGCCGATGGGAAGTGTATATGGAAGGCAAGGTGGAGTGCATGGTGTTCGAGGATCTGCAGGTACTTATAGAATTTTTTCGGAGGGAGGGGGGTGGGTGGATATCCAGGCGGGACTGGCATAACAGAGGATGAGATGGATTAAGGATTTGTAGGTGTGGAGGATGGTAGAGGGGTTCAACCCTCATGTCTGGCTAGAGTTTAATGAGGTGGAGGTAGTTGTGAGCTTTGGATTGGTTAGAGCAGAAATGAGGGATCCAGGTGAGGTGACAGTCAATGGTGAGGCCAAGATAGGTGAGGATGGGGGAGAGGTGGACAGGACGGGCGCAGATGGTAACGAAAAATCAAGGAGTCGGAAGGAGCGAGTGGTACGACCTACGATGATTGCCTGGGTCTTGGAAGCATTGATTTTCAGGAGCTAATGGTTACACCATTTGGCGAAAAGGTCAAGGTGATTCTGGAGAAGACATTGGGACCGTTGAAGGGTAGGAGCGAGGGTAAGGACGGTGGTGTCATCGTCATACCGCAGGAGGTGTACTGGAGGGAGGGTTGGGGCATATCTGCCACGTACAGGAGGTAGAGGAGAGGGGGACACCCGTGGAAGGCGCGGGAATTGTCGCTATGGATGGTAACGTAGGAGGGGCGGCGGGAGAGGAAGGAGACAATCAGACTGGCATAGTTCATAGGAAGGTCTGGAGTTTAAACAGGAGACCGAGATGCCAGACATGGTTGTGGGCCTTTTCGAGGTCGAGGTAGACAAAAATGGCGGAGCGACGGGAATTAAACTGGAGGGAGAGGAGATGAGGGATGTATAGGAGTTGGTCATCGGCAGAGAAGGAAGGTGCTTGGGAGGAGGTGGTGTCGGTGGAGGTGGTGATGGATGCGTCGGGTAAGGGTGGATTCCAAGAGGTTTCTAAACACCGAGGTGAGACATATACGGTGACAGGAAGAGGCATCAGATGGAGGCTTGTTGCGTTTGGAGTACATCAGGATATGGGAGGTTTTCCACAGGTCGGGGTAGAAGCCAGTGGCAAGGAAGACGTTGTAGAGGGTGCCAAGGACTGCAAGGAAAGACGGAGGGCAGTGTTTAAGGTGGCAGTAGGTAACGCGGTCGTGGCCGGGAGGAGTGTGTGAGGCTGACGTCCTGTGTAGTGATGGAAGTGTTAAGTTCAGATGGTGGTGTGTGGCCCAAGTACTGGAAGCTAGAAGCAAGGGGAGGAACAGAGGTATCCGTACATTCGATGACGTCAGGGAAGAGGGAATAATCAAGTTGGGGATCATCTGGAATGGAAAAGACATCGGATAGGTGGGAGGCAAAGTGGTTGGCCTTACTGAGGTTGTCAGGAAAGGGATGGTCATCAAGTGTTTCATTGCTTACTGGTACTGCTTCTTATTAGTCTCATTTTCAGCTTTCAACTCGTATGCGTAATATTTTTGACGTCCACGTTTGCAAAAAACTTATCTACGTGTTCTTTGCTAGGCCATACACGTCTGCAATGAGGGAAGACGTAAGAAATGCTATCGTGTGTTGTGCATGTTAAAAAAATTAAATGTCAAAGAAACAGGGCAGCATAGAGGAGTACCTCATGCAAAATAGAGTTCTTGTTTTATTAGATTGTCAGTGCATTAGTATCGCTGTAGTTTACACATCTTCTCACTTTGAAATCTTACCTCTGACACCTCGTTTCATGTGTGACCTATTATAGCAATTTACAGGTTAAAAAAGATTTAATTTGTTAAACATGTTCCAGCATTGTGCAACACTATAAATGTGATTAAATGAATGGTCTCCAACGCTTAGACGCCCTAAAATGGATATTTTGTTGTAATATGTATGTAAGTCATCTTTTTAGTAATGATAGCGTAACCTGTGTAACATATAGTCGTACCTTTCCAAAAATAGCCTATTTGCTCTCTCGCAAACCAACTTGTTATTGAAACTGAGCCTGCATCCTATAGTAAAACTGACTACCTCTCATATTAATTCAAACTGTACGTGTGGCTTGGAGAGTTAATTTTCATATTTTTATTCATTAGAAACGTCTGATCAAAAATAATGACTTAATTTTTTGCACTGCAATGGCACTAAACGTTAAAAATATTACGTCCGGTTTTTAAAAAGAATTTAAATGCTAACGCCAGATTGGAATAGGTTCAGAGTATTCCGTTAAAATGTCTATCTATCTTAATTTCTCTACTAGCCAAATTACAAAACAATATTAAATAAAATAAATCATACAACTTTTATCGGCAGCGGAGTACAAGGGTGCGGTGAAAAAATCCGTGGTCTGTTGTTCATTATTTTTAAACATGCACTATGTGATCAAAAGTATCCGGACACCCCCATATTAGGTGCATTGTGCTGTCACCTACTGCCAGGTACTCCATTCAGCGACCTCAGAAGCCATTAGACATCGTGAGACAGCAGAATGGGGCGCTCTGCGGAACTCACGGACTTAGAACGTAGTCAGGTGATTGGGTGTCGTTTGTGTCATACGTTTGTACGTGAGATTTCCACACTCCTAAACATCCCTACCTACTGTTTCTGATGTGATAGTGAAGTGGAAATGTAAAGGAACACGTACAGCACAAAAGCGAACAGGCCGACCTCGTCTGTTGACTTCCAGAGCCCGCCGACAGTTGAAGAGGGCCGTAATGTGTAATTGGCAGACATCTATCCAGACCATCGCACAGGAATTCCAAACAGCATCAGGATTCACTGCAAGTACTATGACAGTTAGACGGAGGTGAGAAAACATGGATTTCATGGTCGAGCGGCTGCTCATAAGCCACACATCACGCCAGTAAATGCCAAACGACGCCTTGCTTGGTGTAAGGAGCGTAAACATTGGACGATTGAACAGTGGAAAAACGTTGTGTGGAGTGACGAATCACGGTACACAATATGGCGATCCGATGGCAGGGTGTGGGTGTGGCGAATGCCCGGTGAACGTCATCTGCCAGCGTGTGTTGTGCCAAGAGTAAAATTCGGAGGCGGTGGTGTTATGGTGTGGTCGTGTTTTTCAAGGAGGGGGCTTGCACCCCCGTTGTTTTGCGTGGCACTATCACAGCACGGGTCTACCTTGATGTTTTAAGCACCTTCTGGCTTGTCACTGTTGAAGAACAATTCAGGGATGGCGATTGCATCTTTCAACACGATCGATCAGCTGTTCATAATGCATGGCCTGTGGCGGATGTTTACACAACAATAACATCCCTGTAATGGACCGACCTGCACAGAGTCCTGACCTGAATCCTATATAATGTTTTGGAACGCCGACTTCGTGCCAGGCCTCAACGACCGACGTTGATATTTCTACTCAGTGCAGCACTCCGTGAAGAATGGGCCGCCATTCCCCAATAAACCTTCCGGCACCTGATTGAACGTATGCCTGCGAGAGTGGGCCGACACCATATTGAATTCCAGCATTACCGAAGGAGGTGGCCGCGAACTTTTAAGTCATTTTCAACCAGGTGTCCGGATACTTTTGATCACCTAGTGCAAATCTTAATTGGGCGAATGCGAAGATGGTCATTTATAGTTCACTCTGGGGAAGAAAATTTCTGTTGAAATGAATACTGTGGTTACTATTTCTGTACGTGAGGTTTTTCTTTGAATATAAATAGTATGCTAACATGAGACTATCATCAGGAGATAAAGTAGTTTATCACAACTCCGAATATGAAAACACAGTTTTGTTATCTCTTGTTTAATGCCACCGTTTTGAAAATAGATCATTCATTCATTCCTCGCTCAAAGCTATGACAAAAAAGTTTGCAAACACTGACTCTTTGGAAGGACAGGCAAAGAACCCGAAGACTCGAGATGTGAGCCGAACGTCATGAAATATTTTGACAAGAAGACCGACATGCAACAACAACCTCTGTGTATGTGAAATTCATAGTTAGTGAAATTTCAAGACGAACTTGTCCGGGTGTCTGAAAATAAATATCAGAGTTTTAAGACTTTTTAGCGTCTTTTACATTTAGCTTACAATTATAAATAATGTATCAAACGAAGACCAACTCAAAGAGTTTTCCTTACAAGTGGTCATGTGAGCACCATTCGCCACATGACACACATCGAGTCGACAAGCGAGTTCCTTCCAAACTTTGATCAGTGTGCCTGGAGTGATAGTTACAACAGCTGCTTCAAGTCTGTTTCCAAAAACTGTGATTGGAGTAGTAATTACTAACGGAAGAAATGAATGTTATACAGTACACATGTATTTTGTGAAATGGGGAGCTCTATGGAAAGCTATATACATCAGCGCAAAGGAGGTTCTGCTAGCTATGTCGGATAGGAAGACTCATGCGTCACTGGCGGCAAAAGAGCTAATCTCAAGCCAGAGGGAGCACGTTACAGCAAGCCCCTCCACAATAGTCCAGGTTAGCGCACGTAGATGAAAAATGGAATTATTTCTCGGTAGAAGAAAGACAAGAAGATGGCCATGTGACGTCGTTGCAGCTCACCCACACTTCCGGAGAGTAGAACCTCAGTGGGTGTACTCAGTGTGTAACTCATCGCTATCACCACGTGCTCTGGGCAAGCATGACCAATCGGAACAAATCGGTTGGAATTACAAAACAGCTGGTACACTGCAAAATGGAACTCAATGTGACATCTTGGGAACGACTTTTTGGTTTCCAGCTGTCTTGTCCCAGAGGAAATTCGGACACGTTACTAATAGACAGGTATCTTACTTCAGTCAACTCGGCGTATAAATGCTGTGTCTCATGATTGTTAAATGACATGGAGGAAACCACCGGCACTGTCTCTGAACCTAACTTCCCATTCATAACACATCTGCTGCTCCGAATGTATCTCAGCAGCGACGGCGGGTGCTGAAGCTAACATAACAACGTAAGTCCGAGGTCCGGCCACACTTGGCACAGAGACTATGTCGACTGCAGGCTGTTGTCCCCCACTTTGCTTCGTGTGCTTATGTACTCCTGTTTATATGGCCTATAAGTTTGCTTTCACAGGGAGACTTTTAGAACACTGTGGCACGCTAGACATGGCTTATCATGTACGCTGTACGCTTTTATTACCATAGTAGGCTGGGTCTGGAAACTTCCTCGTGTTGCTGTTCTGAGGGTCACGTAGCTCTGTGTGTAACTCTGTCATGTGGCGCTGCTAGGCCGTCCCTCGCTATTATCTTGTTCGAACGCTCGGGAAATGCTTCCTGCCTATTCTGCGGCTACTTCCTCTGCTGCTGTAGTGAAACAATTTTCAAGTTTTCTAATGCGTATGACTGGCGTGATTGGGATTCACAACACCTCCTATCCGACAGGTGAATTTTATCTCTTTTCTCAGAGGATACAAATTTTCTGATCCAATTGTCTTCAAATGGCTTTGAGCACTATGGGACTTACCATCTGTGGTCATCAGTCCGCTAGAACTTAGAACTACTTAAACCTAACTAGCCTAAGGACATCACACACATCCATGTCCGAGGCAGGATTCGAACCTGCGACCGTAGCGGTCACGCGGTTCCAGACTGAAGCGCCTAGAACCGTACGGCCACACCGGCCGGCTCTGATCCTATTACCAATGTCAATGAAACAATCTTCCTTTTATTGCATTCAAAACAGGTTACATAGTTTACTTAGCAAAAATATAAAGTAGAGAGCACTATACAGTTCCAACGTACTGGGAAGTCCATTTCACATTGTACACAGGTCACGAAATAGGAGGTATATACAATTTTTCTTCAATATATTTAATACACTTTATACAACAGTAATATGCTATGCCTACATAGTGAGTCTGCTCTGCTAACGACTTACTTTATTTTTACCACTGGTTTTACAGACTTATTACACTGTCATTTTGTGAGTCTATTTTGCTCATAGTTTTACTTTTCGTTTACACTTTTATAATTGATACACTTACATCCGAACTTATTATAATTACTACTTTTCTTATACCTACAGGAGTCAGATTTATCTTTTATCTGTGCATAGTTTTGGTGATTCTATCATTAGCACGTCAGTTCCTATCTCCCCGGACGGCCGTGGCGTCTGACTTCGCTCTCTCCACACTACTTTATGTGGGAATGTTGAAAGTCTAATTGACCTTACTACTTCCTCTTCATAAGGGAAACAAGTTTCTGGGTGGACTTCTATTTACGACAATATTGGTTACACAGATTTTGGCACAGCTTCCTCCATTTATATCTCACGTATATTTGCCATACTTTCTGCAACATTTACCATATTTACACGAACAACAGCTTTAAATTAGTACACATAACATTACAGATCTCGCGTATACCCAAATGGAACAGTCACTCATTGAGCATCCTCAGAAAGTAGTTCTTTGCTGATGTGCCATTTCGTTCTGCAGATCTTTAATTTTGGGTCCTGCAGCTTTTAGATCGTCCAGATGTCGGACTATATGTTTGAGTGGCAGAATCACGAGTATGTCAGATACTTTCTGCTTCTCGGGTTTTATTATAGAACAACTGAGCCGTACTGCGGCTCGCGTTGATGCTGTTGGTAGCTTTCCGCCCTCTGTTGGAGGCCAGATCGTATCGTTTAGTTGACATGGTTGCTATTGTTTGTCTTCTTCTCGTGTTGACTGGCGCCACTCGTTTCGCAAGCATTGCCTGTCCGCTAGTGGCAGCAGCGGCGGTTATCGACATGTAGTAACTGTTGACCTATCTTTGGGGCTACGTGGTTGATTGTCCGTGTCGTGTGAGTGTGGTAGTTCGATTGGGGACTCAGGAGAAGCCAGGTCCGCGCAGTGCGGGAACACGCCGGGACTGCTGGCAGCACACACGGGCTGCCGCATGGAAGGGCTATGGTCACGAGGGCGCACGACCTCGTGGTATACCGGATCCAGCAAGCTTTACGATGAGTGCATTTCAATCCAAGTAGAGAAACCTCCTCCATTGTGATATCTCGCGATTCTCCAGTGACTAGGGTTCGTGTTGCTACCACTACCTCGTCACCTACCTTCCAAACTTTACAGAAGCTCTCCTGCGAACCTTGCAGAACTAGCACTCCTGAAAGAAAGGATATTGCGGAGACATGGCTTAGCTTTAACCTGGGGGATGTTTCCAGAATGAGATTTTCACTCTGCAGCAGAGTGTGCGCTATGAAACTTCCAGACAGATTAAAACTGTGTGCCGGACCGAGACTCGAACTCGGGACCTTTGCCTTTCGCGGGCAAGTGCTCTACACAGCTTCAATCTGCCAGGAAGTTTCATATCAGCGCACACTCAGCTGCAGAGAGAAAATCTCATTCTGGAACCATCCCCCAGGCTGTGGCTAAGCCATGTCTCCGCAATATCCTTTATTTCAGGAGTGCTAGTTCTGCAAGGTTCGCAGGAGAGCTTCTGTAAAGTTTGTAAGGTAGGAGACGAGGTACTGGCAGAAGTAAAAGCTGTGAGGACGGGGCGTGAGTCGTGCTTGGGTAGCTCAGTTGGTAGAGCACTTGCCCGCTAAAGGCAAAGGTCCCGTTCGAGTCTCGGTCCGGCACACAGTTTTAATCTGTCAGGAAGTTTCATGTCAGCGCACACTCCGCTCCAGAGTGAAAATCTCAATCCGGAAATATCTCACTTGTTTACCCAATAAAATTCAAAATATCTCTTGTCAAACGAACGCTCGTGTCTCTTCAGATGCCCTACCTACTCCTTAACTTCCGTTATCTTTCCGACGTGTCATTTCATGAACTGTCACGTGTGCTCACACTCAGCTTCACTTGGTATTCTCGGTGTTCACAGACATGTCATGCAATTCTCTAAAATTAAAGTAACTTATCATACACTAAGTGAACCTGTACAAATTGGGTCTTCATAATAAGTACATCTTAGGTGGCATCCTTAGTTCCGCTAGGCACCACAGAGCTTCCGATAACTATTATTCCTCACAGTGCCTGCATTCTGGTCATCTGTAATTAGAATAATTCTTTCAGTCAGTTTGTATGGACCTTCACACATTTTTGCCCCTTTATTGTAATTACTACTTTAGGTCCCTGTATGTCAACGACAATGTATGGTACTCTCCATTGGTTATCAAACTTCTTTAAATGGCTCCTTCTTACACTTTCGCTGAATAAGTTTTCTCTGTCATTCGTTCAGAAAATCTTGGGATTCTGTTCTGTATCGTAGTGGGTCTTTCTTCTTTATGCTCTTGCGTAGTGGCCTTGGCATCTTGATGCAGAATCTGCATTCTCTGACGCATCTCTGTCATGTAATCTTCACAATTATGGATCACATTAGCGGATGTTATCTACAATAGCCCTAGTATGTTACACTTTAGGCCAAAAAATAGCTCTAATGGCTCATACCTGTCATGTTGTGTAGTGTTGTATTGTACACAGATGTGGCATATGGCACACAGTTACCCCAATCAGTCCGACCATTGTTAATGTAGCGCCAGAGCATTACATTCAGAGCCCGATGTGTGCATTCTAGTGCACCGTCCATTTGTACGTGATAGCTAATAGTTCGCATTTTACCGATTTTTGGTAATTTACACACACACTTCATAGTGTCACTGATGAAATTACTATCCATAATGCTTAACAATAATGTTATAATTCCGAATCTTAGTCTAATGTTTTCCACCAGTTTTCTTGCTACCGTATCCATATCTTGTCGTTCGATCGATATGGCCCGAAAAAACTTAGTTATTTAATCCTCAGACGTTGAAAATTACAGGTTTCCTTAGTTGGACTTTGATAGGGGGCCTATAATGTCTATGTCACAGTGCACAAATATAAATTCAGGTGTACAGTTTAATTCGAGAGGTCACTTAATTTTGGCTTTTGTGATTTTATTCTTCTAATAGCTCTCACATTCCATTATAAACTTCTCAGTTCGGATTCCTCTCCGGGCTAGTTACTATATTGATTCACGCGTTTGTATATCCTTCTCATCCTCTGGTGCCGTCCTGTAGAACACACATGGGTCAGGATGGCTAATTTCTCTTCTTGGCTCAATCTGGCATCTGGACCCGACGGCAATAGTTCTACCTTCCCTTCTTGTGTTTGCTGCTCGCCCGCATCTCGTGGTCATGCGGTAGCGTTCTCGCTTCCCACGCCCGGGTTCCCGGGTTCGATTCCCGGCGGGGTCAGGGATTTTCTCTGCCTCGTGATGGCTGGGTGTTGTGTGCTGTCCTTAGGTTAGTTAGGTTTAAGTAGTTCTAAGTTCTAGGGGACTGATGACCATAGATGTTAAGTCCCATAGTGCTCAGAGCCATTTGAACCATTTGTTTGCTGCTCCGTGGCGACCGTGGTTCCTGCTATTTCTGTTACAGCTGTCTTGACCCAAGATTCCAAGGACATGATCTTCGTGTTTTTATCTACAGTCTCCCCTGTGCTAGGTGTTGGCCCTCCTGCTACTTCATGCATGTTCCTAATGTGGGGCATATATCTGCCACTTGGTTATATTTCTTGAGCTGTGTTACTGCTCAAGTTATGTGCTAGAGAAACCAAAACTGCAATTTAACCACAGCTACTCAAATGAGATAGGAAGATAGGGATCTTTGCTGGTGGACAAACTCGTGGTTGGTGGATAATTTTAATTTCAACTAAAGAACAAATTTTATTATTACAGAATTACTGAATCAGAATAATATAAAAATTTAATTCGGACCTTTGTCGCCCTAAAAAAAATACAAAATACAAAATGGAATTACCAAAGATCAAGTCTTTAAATTTCGGACGCTTGACCTTCACCAAACTTAGAAAAATTATGTGATTGACTCATGAATTAATATGACAGACAGCATTGAAAAATAATAACTAGATCTGATTGCAAAAGGATCACAGACAGTCACCACCATACGCACACTATTAAGTTCATTGCTTACTTAACCAAAATTTACGTAACACTAATGATTAACCTTGAGTTTGTTATAAAAAGATCTCGTTCGTCCCGGAGGACAGGTCGGATATTTAACCAAAGGATGGAAATGCGGCTTATACACGATGGTACTCCGAACAAACGAGTAGAAATCAACCGCCAATCAATTTCCAAGATGATCAGGCTGCAAGACAGGGCAGAAAACACACCGAACACACACACGATCTCAGCCTGCCCGCCAAGGCGACAAACCCAATCGGCCCCACATACCAGACCATTTCTGTAACAGCAAATCATTCACGCGGCAGACGAATTCAACTCTTGATTCGCCCTTTTCAAGACCATGCATAACTGAAAACCCAACTGTGACATTTACCGAATACAAGAACAATTAAAACTACACTGACTTAATAAAAGCTGTAAAAGAAAGTCTAAAACCAAAATTGGGGGAAGAGCACACTAACTAACATACTACACCAAATTAACACTGCAAGGAACCTTTAAAACAAGCAGTAAAACTCTATTCCCTTTTGCATTTGACGAAATAATTAGGCTCCCCTCCGCGTAAACAACACTATGAAGCCTTAGACTTCGTAACATCATTACAACACTCTCTTATTCAGAATCAATCTTATTTTATCTCCGGCAGATACAACATGCCACCATAAGTATCACAAATCTTCACAGGTTAACAGCAGACTATGAATATTAGTAACTTAATGCTTCCAGTTACGCGATGAGAAGATGTCCAGCATGAGATGACGGACCCGCCACCGTTTCGCACGCAAACACGTCGACTAAACAGCACCGTACACACGGCCCGCGGTAAAACGGCGAGGACGGCGAGGCCCAAATGGTTCAAATGGCTCTGAGCACTATGGAACTTAACATCTGAGGTCATCAGTCCCCGTCATCAGTCCCCTAGAACTTAGAACTACCTAAACCTAACTAAGGACGTCACACACAGCCATGCTTGAACCAGGATTCGAACCTGCGATCGTAGCGGTCGCGCGGTTCCAGACTGTAGCGCCTAGAACCAAAAATGATTCAAATGGCTCTGAGCACTATGGGACTCAACATCTGTGGTCATCAGTCCCCTAGAACTTAGAACTACTTAAACCTAACTAACCTAAGAACATCACACACATCCATGCCCGAGGCAGGATTCGAACCTGCGACCGTAGCAGTCGCGCGGTTCCGGACTGAGCTCCTAGAACCGCTAGACCACCGCGGCCGGCGCCTAGAAGCGCTCGGCCACCCCGGCCGGCAAGGTTTTCGTCCTTCATTGTACCTCTTTGCCCCCGGCCGGCAAGGTTTTCGTCCTTCATTGTACCTCTTTGCCTGCCGACTGTGCGATAAATATATATTACTCCGAGCCAGCTTCCAATTTTCTCTCAAACCTTCGGGAGTGATCGGTGCCGGCAACAAATCACTGATACTCCACAAGTTCGAGAGGGGAGAATTAATATAATAAGCGAACATTAACGCACTGGGTGCGACTCCAGTGGCCTCATGTCTCGCGGAATTCAATGCCTGATTAATCCAAGGAAGACTCAAATCCCATCTACTCGGTGACTTAGAAAGGCATATAGTCAAGGCCGCCTTTAGATTCTGGTTGGCCCTGTGCGCAAAGGACGGGGGGCTCTGAGCACTATGAGACTTAACTGCTGAGGTCATCAGTTCCCTCGAACTTAGAACTACATAAACCTAACTAATCTAAGGACATCACACACGTCCATGCGCGAGGCAGGATTCGAACCTGCGACCGTAGCGGTCCCGCGGTTCCAGACTGTAGCGCCTAGAACCGCTCGGTCACCCCGGCCGGCCGCAGGTTCGAACCCAGCCTTCGGATAATATGGAGTGGCGGTAATATGTTTGATCCCGTGGTTGAAACAAAAGGCCTTAAAGATCTTCGATAAGAAGGTCGGGGCATTGCCACTCACCAATGATTTAGGTGGTTCAAACCATAAAATTACTCTAGCCATCTGGTGAGTGGTAATATCAGCCGTAACCCCACCGAGATGGTAGCAACCACTCAAAGCGAGAGAAGGCATCAGCTGCAACCAATACATATTTGTTACCCCTTCTAGTGCGCGGCAACGGTCCAATGTAATCAATAAAGACTCTACCGAGAGGGTAGTCTTCCCTTTGAGATTGTAACAGCCCATGAGGAGCGCCCGAGTTGGGTTTCGCCCTTTTACATGCCTGACAACTGCCAACCAAACGACGCACGTCGCGATGCAGTGAGGGCCAAACAAATCTTTCACGCACTGTACCTTGCCTAAGGTCTTATACAGGCCTAAATGGCCACCAACTACAGATTCATGGAAGTACTTAAATACCGTAGGTATCAAACACATCAGCAAGCAAATCTTTAACTGCTGGTCCTTGCCCACCTCCTTGCAAAGGACACCACAACTGAGACAATAACTAGGAGAAAGCTCCCTTGCCGTTAACTTCTCCCTCACCGGTCCCCAGACCGAGTCCTCCGACTGCTTTTCTTGCAGGATGCAAAATAGGTCGGGCTTATCCGACAATATAGCTCCCACCACACACTGCGGCTCAGACCTTTGGGCCTCGGAAGGCCTCTCAGTAAACATACGACTTAACGCGTAAGCTACCGCGTTATCAGACCCCTTAATATATTTGAAGTCAAAACGAAATGCTGAAATACGCACAGCGAGCGATTCGACCGTTTTTTCGTGGCCTAGCCAGAACCCTGCTCAAAGTCTGGTTATTTGTCTCCAGGAGAAAGTGCTTATGCTCAAGATAAAAGTATAACTTCTCGAAGGCAAATATAACTGCCTGGGCCTCGAGTTCATAAACAGAATAATTAGACTCGGGACCAGATAAATGGCGTGACACGTAGGCTAAGGGCCCCCTTTCTCCCTCGTCCTCCTGGAATAAGACGGCTCCAATATCCGCATGGGAAGCGTCATTTTGTACGACCCAGTTTTTATCGAAATTCGGTACAGCCAATAAGGGTGGATTAGAAATGGCAGCCTTAAGTTCTTGAAAGGCAATTTGTTGGGCCTCACCCCAAACGAACTCCCTATCCTTCTTACGAAGATCGTTGAGGGGAGCAGCTAATTGGGCAATATTCGGTATGAACTTGCGACAGAAATTCACCATTCCCACAAAACGGGCGATTTCCTTCTTATTCCGTGGAGGGGGGAACTCGCGCGAAACCTTAGCTCTTTCCTGATCAATGATGTCCCCCTTAGCCGAGACCAAGTGTCCCAAAAACGAAATCTGCGACCTACAAAGGGTAATCTTCGAGAGTTTGACGGTCAGCCCTGCCGAACGTAGCGCGCAAAAACTTGATCCAGATGACCTATGTGATCCTCTATGAATCGACTATAAACCACTACATCGTCAAGGTAATTATAAACGCAGACAAATTTCAAATCACCCAGAACGGCATCCAGTAAACGAGATAATACAGCTGCACCCCTGGTCAAACCAAAGGGAACTCGATTGGATTCGAAAAGGTTCCAGTCGGTGCAAAATGCTGTGAAAGGCTTTGACACTTCCGATAAGGGAATCTGGTAATACGCCTCGTTTAAATCGAGGATGGTAATCACGGTCGCGCCAGAAAACCAGGCGAAGCAATTGTGTAAATCTGGAAGTGGCACAGATTCCAGGACTACCTTCTTGTTAAGACGACGATAGTGTATAACAACACGAAAATCTTTGCCTTGTTCTTTCGGAACCAAGAAAACGGGTGCAGCATACGGCGAGGTGGATGGCCTAATTACCCCTTCCTAAAGCATTTTATTAATTTTTCGCCTTAATATCCCCATCTTCGGAGGCGACAAACTATACGGCGTCTGGCGGACAGGAACAAAGTCAGTCAAGATAATCTCGTACTCCAACAGTTTCGCCTCGCCCAACCGCTCAAACAACACCTCTGGGTACCGCTCAAGGACCTGTCTCAAACTCCGCACTTGCTCGGTGGAAAGATGACCCATCTCCACCTTCACATTACCCATATAGTCGACACTGGTCCCCCTTGACTGATTACACGAACACAGCAACATGACAATCAGGACCACATTCAAAATAGAAAACACCGGCCGCGCAATCAATAACCAACCCAGTACGTTGCGCAAAATCGCATCCCAATATCACAGGAATCTTCAAATTACTAGCAATGATGAAGTTATGTGGCCAGTAAAACCCTATATGACAAATAACCCCGCGCCTCCCCTGCCAAAGCCAACTCACGGCCGTCTGCAACCCGACATCTTTGCGCAGGAGGGAGTGGTAAGGAAAATTTACGCAAATGTCGGAATTCTAGATACCACGTCTGATCAATTAGAGATACCGAACTACCGAAATCGACTAAAGCACAAATCGGCTCATCTCCAATCCGAGCACAAGCATATGGCAAGGGAGAACGACTAACGCCCTTAATCGCCTTACAATTCAAAGGCCAGTTACCGTCCTTGCTGCACTTACCTCGCCTCTGGCGACAGCTATTCGGCCTAGGGCTTCTGGACGCGGGACACTATCGCACTAAGTGATCGGTAGCTTGGCAACGATAACATCGTAACACGCGAGGACTATAGGACCCCCTTTCTCTATCACCACTAGATATTACCACGCAAGGTTGTTTAATTTGGCATTGCGGACGTTGATCATCAACGAGAGAGACCTCTTCTATGTAATAAATTAGCTGCTGGCACTGTGCGAATGAAGTCGGACGCTGCGCAAAAGTTAAGCGCGAACGATCTTGAGGGCGCATCCCCTCAATCAGATGTTCAATATTATCTATTTCTGATACCGACATGTAACGAGCAACAAATGCAGTACGCAATCGATCAAAATATTTGGCTAGCGTCTCATCATCTGCTTGTATCCTCCAATAGAAATCACGTTCGAACTGTAGCCGTATTCGATGCGAGAGCTTTCTCCCTAAAATTTTCCGACAGAATTCAACCAATGTTTCTTGATTTTGCAACTCCTCCGCTACGATCTTAACAGAGCACCCTCGTGCCGACGGATACAATAAAGACAAAATTACGCAATGCTCCACCCCCACTGCATCAGCATGAAATTGTAACCGGACTAACAACCGTAACAATTCCTAAATATGATCTAATATGTAATGGAACCCCTTCAAACAATTTTACAATAGGATTCGGCAATTTAAAGAAACAATCAGTGTACACAGTTTTACATTGCACTCCCACACCTGTATCTTTACTCTGTACAACGGGCTCATCACCAAAACCTCCCTCACCCAAAGCAAGCGCGACGGTCGAAGCTTGCAAATCACGAACGGCACAAACAATTTGATTTCGAGGTTCCCGCATTGCGTCACTGAGATCGACGGTCGATAAATAAGTTAAACAGTTATTATAGTGATTTAGGTGAGCCTGTACGCGGAAAATTTGCCTCTGCGTAACTTGAGAAGATCTTAAAAAGTCGAGTGTACGGTCAATGTCATCCACCGACACTTAAATGCGAGCAAGCCACTCACCCACATCAGCAAGGTGATCAACAGGAAGGGAGACCGGAGTGTCCGCCGCCGCCGCACGAAGCCACGCCAACTCGTCAACATTGCCCTCCAGGGGCAAACCGCGTACGCCCAGTTCGTAAATTAACTGCTCGCGGCGCAAATATGAAATTCCAGGGCAAGTCCGTCCACTCATGCTGGACAACTTCCCGAAACAGCAAAACGTATTAGCAAAATCTCCCAGATTCCCCCCCCCCCCCCCCTTTCCCAGCCCATTATTGGTTATACTACCAGTTGAGCTGTGTTACTGCTCAAATTACGTGCTACAGAAACCAAAATCGCAATTTAACCACAGATACTCAAAGGATATAGGAAGCTAGGGATCTTTGCTGATGGACCAACTCGTCGTTGGTAAATAATTTTAACTTCAACTAAAGAACAAATTTCATTAATACAGAATTACAGAATCAGAATAACAACATAAAAATTTAATTCGGATCTTTATCCCCTAAAAATATATAAAATACAAATTGGAATTACCAAAGACCAAGTCTTTAAATTTCGGAAGTTTGTCCTTTACCAACCTTAGAAAAACTATGTGATTGGATAACGAAATAGTATAACAAACAGCATTTTAAAAATAATAACTAAATCCCCCCATGAACCATGGACCTTGCCGTTGGTGGGGAGGCTTGCGTGCCTCAGCGATACAGATAGCCGTACCGTAGGTGCAACCACAACGGAGGGGTATCTGTTGGGAGGCCAGACAAACGTGTGGTTCCTGAAGAGGGGCAGCAGCCTTTTCAGTAGTTGCAGGGGCAACAGTCTGGATGATTGACTGATGTGGCCTTGTAACACTAACCAAAACAACCTTTCTGCGCTGGTACCGCGAACGGCTCAAAGCAAGGGGAAACTACAGCCGTAATTTTTTCCCGAGGGCATGCAGCTTTACTGTATGGATAAATGATGATGGCGTCCTCTTGGGTAAAGTATTTCGGAGGTAAAATAGTCCCCGATTCGGATCTCTGGGCGGGGACTACTCAGAAGGACGTTGTTATCAGGAGAAAGAAAACTGGCGTTCTACGGATCGGAGCGTGGAATGTCAGATCCCTTAATCGGGCAGGTAGGTTACAAAATTTAAAAGGGGAAGTGGATAGGTTAAAGTTAGATGTAGTGGGAATTAGTGAAGTTCGGTGGCAGGAGGAACAAGACTTCTGGTCAAGTGAATACAGGGTTATAAATACAAAATGAAATAGGGGTAATGCAGGAGTAGGTTTAATAATGAATAGGAAAATAGGAATTCGGGTAAACGTACAAAAACAGTTCAGAGAACGCATTATTCTGGTCAAGATAGATACGAAGCACACACCTAGCTCAATAGTACAAGTTTATATGACAACTAGCTCCGCAGATGACGAAGAGATTGATGAAATGTATGATGAGATAAAAGACATTATTCAGATAGTGAAGGGAGACGAAAACTGAATAGTCATGGGTGACCGGAACTCGACAGTAGGAAAAGGAAGACAAGGAAACGTAGTAGGTAAATATGGAATGGGAGTAAGGAATGAAAGAGGAAGCCGCCTGGTAGAATTTTGAACAGAGCATAACTTAATCATTGCTAACACTTGGTTCAAGAATCGTAAAAGAAGGTTGTATATATGGAAGAGGCCTGGAGATACTGGAAGGTATCAGATAGATTATATCATGGTAAGAAAGAGATTCAGGAACCAGGTTTTAAATTGTAAGACATTTCCAGGGGCAGATGTGGACTCTGACCACAATCTATTGGTTATGAACTGTAGATTACAACTGAAGAAATTGCAAAAAGGTGGGAAATTGAGGAGATGGGACCTGGACAAAC
This sequence comes from Schistocerca americana, assembly GCF_021461395.2. Taxonomy (NCBI): domain Eukaryota; kingdom Metazoa; phylum Arthropoda; class Insecta; order Orthoptera; family Acrididae; genus Schistocerca; species Schistocerca americana. The sequence continues at coordinate 574,102,876 of NC_060120.1, forward strand.
TGAAAGAACCAGAGGTTGTAGAGAGCTTCAGGGACAGCATTAGTGAACGATTGACAAGAATGGGGGAAAGAAATACAGTAGAAGAAGAATGGGTAGCTTTGAGAGATGAAATAGTGAAGGTAGCAGAGTATCAAGTAGGTAAAAAGACGAGGGCTAATAGAAATCCTTGGGGATCAGAAGAGATATTGAATTTAATTGATGAAAGGAGAAAATACAAAAATGCACTAAATGAAGCGGGCAAAAAGGAATACAAACGTCTCAAAAATGAGATCGACAGGAAGTGCAAAATGGCTAAGCAGGGATGGCTATAGGACAAATGTAAGGATGTAGAGGCTCATCTCACTAGGGGTAAGATAGATACAGCCTACAGGAAAATTAAAGAGACCTTTGGATAAAAGAGGACGACTTGCATGAATATCAAGAGCACAGATGCAAACCCAGTACTAAGCAAAGAAGGGAAAGCAGAAAGGTGGAAGGAGTGTATAGAGGACCTACACAATGTCGATGTTCTTGAGGACAATATTATGGAAATGGAAGAGAATGTAGATGAAGATGAAATGGGAGATATGATACTGCGTGAAGAGTTTGACAAGCACTAAAAGATCTAAGTCGAAACAAGACCCCGAGAGTAGACATCATTCCATTAGAACTAATGACAGCCCTGGGAGAGCCAGGCCTAACAAAACTCTACCATCTAGTGGGCAAGATGTATGAGACAGGCGAAATACCTTCAGACTTCAAGAACAATATAATAATTCCAATCCTAAAGAAAGCAGGTGTTGACAGATGTGAAAATTACCGAACTATCAGTTTAATAAGTCACAGCTGCAAAATACTAACGGGAATTCTTTACAGACGAATGGAAAAACTAGTAGAACCCGACCTCGGGGAAGATCAGTTTGGATTCCGCAGAAATGTTGGAACACGTGAGGCAATATTGATCCTACGACTTATCTTAGAAAATAGATTAAGGAAAGGTAAACCTATGATTCTAGCATTTGTAGACTTAGAGAAAACTTTTGACAATGTTGACTGGAATACTCTCTTTCAAATTCTGAAGGTGGCAGGGGTAAAATACAGGGAGCGAAAGGCTATTTACAATTTGTACAGAAACCAGATGGCAGTTATAAGAGTCGAGGGGCATGAAAGGGAAGCAATGATTGGGAAGGAAGTGAGACAGGGTTGTAGCCTCTCCCCGATGTTATTCAATCTGTGTATTGAGCAAGCAGTAAAGGAAACAAAAGAAAAATACGGAGTAGGTATTAAAATCCATGGAGAAGTAATGAAAACTTTGAGGTTCGCCGATGACATTGTAATTCTGTCAGAGACAGCAAAGGACCTGGAAGAGCAATTGAACGGAATGGACAATGTTTTGAAAGGAGGATATAAGATGAACACCAACAAAAGCAAAACGAGGATAATGGAATGTAGTCGAATTAAATCGGGTGATGCTGCGGGAATTAGATTAGGAAATGAGACACTTAAAGTGGTAAAGGAGTTTTGCTATTTGGGGAGCAAAATAACTGATGATGGTCGAAGTAGAAGGGCTGTAAAATGTAGACTGGCAATGGCAAAGAAAGCGTTTCTGAAGAAGAGAAATTTGTTAACATCGAGTTTAGATTTAAATGTCAAGAAGTCGTTTCTGAAAGTATTTGTGTGGAGTGTAGCCATGTATGGAAGTGAAACGTGGACGATAAATAGTTTAGACAAGAAGAGAATAGAAGCTTTCGAAATGTGGTGCTACAGAAGAATGCTGAAGATTAGCTGGGTAGATCACATACCTAACGAGGAGAGAAGAGAAATTTGTTGCACAACTTGACTAGAAGAAGGGATCGGTTAGTAGGGCGTATTCTGAGGTATCAAGGGATCACCAATTTAGCATTGGAGAGCAGCGTGGAGGATAAAAATCGTAGAGGGAGACCAACGGATGAGTACACTAAACAGATTCAGAAGGATGTAGGCTGCAGTAGGTACTGGGAGATGAAGAAGCTTGCACAGGATTGAGTAGCATGGAGAGCTGCACCAAACCAGTCTCTGGACTGAAGACCACAACAACAACAACAACTAAATCTGGTTGCAAAGGATCGCAGACAGTCACCACCATAAGCACACTATTAAGTTCATTGTTTACTTAACCAAAATTTACACAACACTAATGATTAACCTTGAGTTACTTATGAAAACACCTCGTCCGTCCCGGTGGACAGGCAGGACATTTAACTAAAGGATGGAAGTGCGGCTTATACACGAAGGTACTCGGAATGAACGAATAGAAAGCAACCGACAAACAATTTCGAAGATGATCAGGCTGCAAGCCAAGGTAGAAAACACATCGAACGCACGCACGATCTCAGCCTGCCCGGCAAGGCGACAAACCCCATCTGCTCCACATACCAGACCATTTCTGTAACAGCAAATCATTCACGCGGGAGACAAATTCAACTCACGATTCGCGTTTTTCAAGACCATACAAGGCTTTTAGCTACGTGACTATCTGTAACATAACTGAAAACGATATTGAGATATTTACTGAATAAAAGAACAATTAAAATTACACTGACTTAACAAAAGCTCTACCCTTCATATTAAAAGAAAATCTAAAACCAAAACTGGGCGAAGAGCACACTACTAACATACTACACCAAATTAACACTGCAAGGAACCTTTAAAACTAGCAATAAAACTCTATTCTCTTTTGCATTTGCCGAAATAATTAGACTCCACTTCGAGGAAACAACACTTCAAAGCCTTAGACTTCGTAACTTCAGTACAACACTCTCTTATTCAGAACCATCCTTAACTGATCTCCGGCAGGTACAACATGCCACCATAACTCTTACAAATCTTCACAGGTTAACAGCAGATTCTGAATCATACGTAACTTAATGCTTCCAGTTACGCAATGAGAAGATGTCCAGCATGAGATGACGGACCCGCCACTGTTTCGCACGCAAACACGTCGACTAATCAGCGCCGTAAACACGGCCCGCGGTAAAACGGCGAGGCCCCGTTGAACGCCGAACGGAGAGAGCCCTCGGCCACACCCCAAGCTGGAAAACCCAGCGCCGAACAGTCAGAGATACAAGACCAGGCGAGTGTCGATATCAGCGACGCAAGTGGAGCAGAACCAGCGCCAGTCGCCACGGCTCATTTCCCTTGCTTGTATAAGATTTAGTAGCCATACTCTTCTAGTTTTAAGGAAGTTTCATTAGGCGACTGGACACATCGGGTATACTTGGTAGCCATACATTGCTTTGTTAACAGTCACTATTTTGAATTTACTGCCGAATAGATATGATCTGAAGTAATTTACGCCCCCTATGATCAAGTGTAATTCTCATCCATTGTACTATAATCCTGCTCAGCCTTCTTTAAAAGTCTGCAATGTAAATGCTACGTTAAGTCCTCTCCCAGTGTTCCCTTCTGAGATACACTTCAAGCGCAAAGTTGCTAGCATCTGCAGTCAATATCACCTCCTTCTCGAAGTATGGACACTGTAATATTGGTCGACAGATCAATTTCTCTTCCAGTTCTTGGTGTGCTCCCCAGTTATAAGGAAGCCCTTTCTTTAAGAAGTTGTGCAGTGGTTTCACTACTTTACTGAAATTATTCAAAAATCAATAGTAAAAAGTAATATCCGACTAGGCCAAGGGAGGCTTTCAGCTTTGTCGTCGTCTTTGGTTGAGGATATTTTTTCGATAGTTTGCACATTGAAGGGGTCCTTCAATAGTTCCGATGCTGTTAAGACATGTACTGTGACTTTTTTCCGCAGAAATCTGCACCTATCCACTCGCAACTTCAAGCTGCCTTGCCTCAGTCGCTTGAATACCTCCTCTACCTGAGCGTTATTTACCTCTAACGATGAGCCCACCACAACTACGTCATCTAAGTAAACTGGGTGTCCATTTTAAATGAAAATATTGAAATATCTCGAAAATTGCACACCGGGTCAAAAAAAGTTGAATTCCAATTCGTTTGTCTCGGAGGGGGAGATCCATAGCCTGTGTGCGGGTGGCAAGGAGCAACATCGAAATCTTAAATGGGAACCCCACGTTTTTTATTGGAGATTATGATTTTAGGGAAATGTGTATCTACGTTTTGTCTGAAGCATTTCCTTCACTTCGCCACAAATGGAGCTTTAATCAGAGGAAAAGAAATAGGTACACAATTGTAATTTACGACGTGCTACTCAATGGCCCTTGAACACCCAATGACACTTGGAAGGACAGGCCAGGGGAAGGACAGGCCAGTATTTCATAACTTTTGATTGGAAACCTGATTCACAACGTTGCATTCCTTCGACATATTCAACACAGGACTACGCTATGTGCCACTGTGGCCATGGCTTGAGACGAACATTAATCTATCTTCCCAATTAGAGTAAGAGTCCAAACGTAGTACTGCCAGTTTCAATACACGTAGTAATTCTCCTTTTAAGTGACCGACACAAGACGGAAGCATATCTGCGGGAATGTCAGCACAGGTGTTTTTCATGCAATCGACCGTGCCTTCACGGTCTGTCGGCACTTGCTGGTAAATGTCACCTATTAAATATCCCCACAGAAGGAAATCTGGCTACCTAGCGCGCCAATTAATAGGGCCACCTCTGCCGATCCGATATTGTATTGAACTCGGGACCTAGAAACGACGGAGAGGCTTCGTGCCCGCCGTAGCCCGCAGTGGTAAACAACTCCACAACAGGCTACAGCAATCCACACACCCCACCGCCGCCTCACACCGAAGCCAGAGTTATTGTGCGGTTCGGCCCCCAGTGGACAACCCCCCCCCCCCCCCCCTTCCTCTCCCAGGGAACGTTTCACACCAGACGAATGTAGCCCCAGTGTTTGCATGGTAGAGTAATTGTGGTGTATGCGTATGTGGAGAAAGTGTCTGCGCAGCAATCGCCGACATAGTGTAACTGAGGCGGAATAAGGGGAACCAGCCCGCATTCGCCGAGGCAGATGTAAAATCACCTTAAAAACCACCCACAGGCTAGCCGCCACACTGGACCTCGACACTAATCCGCGGGCCGGATTCTGCTGAGGTCCGGCACGCCTTTCCGCCCGAAAAGCAAAGTGTTCCACCGTCCAGTATAAACAGAGTTTATAAACAGAATCTAATACCTCCAGTGCTTCAGTTGTGTAATGCGCTGACTAACCATCATGCTGAAACCACATACGTTATCGAACGTCCAGGACAACATCCTGGCCGGCCGAGGTGACCGAGCGGTTCTAGGCGCTACAGTCTGGAACTGCGGGACCGCTACGGTCGCAGGTTCGAATCCTGCCTCGGGCGTGGATGTGTGTGAGTCCTTAGGTTAGTTAGGTTTAAGTAGTTCTAAGTTCTAGGGGACTGATGACCTCAGAAGTTAAGTCCCATAGTGCTCAGAGCCATTTGAGCCACATCCTGCAGTAGTACCCGTAGTCCCTCTTGAAAAAACGTTAGATATATGCATCCATACAACGTGCCATTGATAAAATAAAGACCAATGAATTTGTTTCCATGATGCTACACCATACGTTAACCGACCAAGGAAGTTGGTGGTCTACTCGCTGTAACCAATGGGGATTCTCTACCCTCCAGTAACACATGTTAGAGTGGTTAATGCTATTATGGTTTGTGAAAGTAGACTCATAGTAAATAGTACCTCGGCAATGGAAGGAGGAGGGGAGATGGGGGGGGGGGGGGGGGTCGTTTGCATTTGTTGATGTGCCCATTCACAAAACACTGCCTAGTTATGGAAATCGGTGCCACGAAGTTGTTAATGCAGTCACATGTGTTACGTATGATACTTATGACGATGCAGTATTGTGACAATACTACCTACGGACATACCGGAATCACGGTGTAATTGCCGGGCTCTTATCCGTGGGTTGTGTTGCACTGCCGCTAGTACAGCCGTTTCGTTAGCTTTTCTGTAACACTTTTGCTTCGTTTCCTCTTGCCGGTCTGTAGTTTGCCATCAGACCTAAAGGTATTCACAGCCTTGTAAAAGAACGAACCAGAGCGATCTTTCTCAGGTATCCGCTCGGCATGCAAGGCAACAGCAGCCGCAACATTTCTCCTACACTCTCTGTAAATGAAGACCATTTCAATTTTTTCTTCTGTGGTTGTAACGTTCATCATCAACTAGCACGTTTGATCTCTAAATGACAGGCAAATGTGCAGGCAAAAAACCCTGCACAAATATAGTAATGTCAATAAAATTCCTCTGGGTTGTTGACCGCATTGTCAATATATAAAATTGTCCGACGTTTCGGTCACTGTTACAAATGACTCTCCTCAGGGTTCCGTGTTGAACTGACTGCTGAATGAGAGAGAATTTTCATCTTATGTAATAGTGGAGGAAGCTGTTTGCGTAATTTGATAAGGTACTGAGGATAGGCGGAGGGGTGTTAGGCGTTCTTTACTGGTCTTTATTCCTTGTCATTGTTGGAGAAAGACGTGCTTGATTGGTGTTTACATTGTTTCTTGCCATTGCTGGAAACAGGCGAATTAGTAACGAGCGTTAGCTGTGGCGTAGCGCTGTTTACTTGTTAGCAGGTGCGGGCTGTGGCGTGCCTGAGCTCTGTGTACGTACGACCACCGCGGTCTCCCGCGCGCCTTTCTGAGTTGCTTTGCGCGCCCTGTTCCCCAGTAGCGTTATCACTGCTGGCAGCCAGGACGCCAAAGGCCTATACCCGTCCTCTCTATTCATGTTGGCGGATCGCCTGGCTATTTCAATCGCATTTCTAATCTTTCTTCTCAATGTAAATCGCTGTTCTGGCAGTACGCGGGCTCCACTGAATATTCTCTCTCTATCGCGTTCATCCTGGTGTTCCGCCACCGCTGACGTGGGGCTTTGTCCCAGACGGATATACATGTATCTTTCATATTCTGCCATTCGTGTGCTGAACGACCGCCCCGTATCGCCTACATACACCAGTCCACATTCACAACCGATTTCTTCGACTCCTAGCTTGTCAACCGCTTGTTTCGTTGATCCTAGGACATCTTTTATTTTGTTATTCCTCCGAAAGATTGGCTTGATGCCTGCTCAGCGGACAATTTTGTCCACACATTCAGCTACCAAATGGTTCAAATGGCTCTGATCACTATGGGACTTAACATCTGAGGTCATCAGTCCCCTAGAACTTAGAACTACTTAAACCTAACTAAACTAAGGACATCACACACATCCATGCCCGAGGCAGGATTCGAACTTGCGATAGTAGCGGTCACGCGGTTCCAGACTGAGGCGCCTAGAACCGCTCGGCCACTCCTGCTGGCCATTCAGTTATCCCTTGTACATATAATGATAGGGCTGTGTTCCGTGCTGCCTTCTGCTCTTCGCAATTGCCTTCATCCTTTGTCGTCGTAGTTTTATTTATCATATTCTTGCCATAACCATTGGCTCCAAAAATGGTTCTGAGGTTTCGTAGTTCCGCCTTTAGTAGTTCGTCACCGCTGATCCTGTGGCCCCTGTGAAAGGCGGACTTCTTCAGCCTAGGATGATCGTGGGAGGCAGCGTGAAGATACCTGCCCATGCTGGTGACTTTTTTGGATACTCTGCGACCAAGTTTACTATCGGCTGTCGATACACTTCCACGTCGACTAAAGGCACACCCCATTCTTTTCAACTAAAAAAAAAAAAAAGTTCAAATGTGCATGGGTTCTTAAGGGCCCACACTGCAGAGGTCATCAGTCCCTAGACTTACTCACTACTTAAACTAACCTATGCTAAGAACAACACACAGACCCATGCCCGCGGGAGGACTCGAACCTCCGGCGGGAGGGGCCGTGCAGTCAGTGACATGGCGCCTCTAACGGTGCGGCCACTCCGCGCGGCTCAACTACATAGTAAAATATATTTTGCTATGCTGTTGACTGAGATGTTGGTGGAACTTCTGTAGTTCTTCCTTTCCATTTGACCAGATAAAGAGCGTATCATCAACATATCGGAGCCAACAGTCAGGACGCATTGGTGCGGATTGGAGAGATGCTTCTTCAGATGCCTCCGTGAAAGTGTCTGTTGCAATAGGCGAGTGGAGAACGCATAGCTACACCGTCCGTCTGTTCATAAACTTCCATTTCCACCTGAAATAGGTGGTCGTTAAACGGTGGCGCACTAGTTGTCAGATGTCAGGTGCCCCACGTTCCTCCAAAGTGATCCTCGTGTCTGACGCAGGTACACTCGTGAATTAAAACTTCACGTCAAAACTAACCATCAGATCCGTAGCTAAGACACACTTCTCTTTTAAAAGTGTCACAAAATGGGTGGATTCCATGACATACGAATCTGTGTGACTCGCTAAACGTCGAAGCTTCGGTGCCAATTCTTTTGCTAGTTTGTAGGTCGGTGAATTAATAGTATTCACTGTGGGGCTTAAAGGAAAAATTTCTTTGTGGATCTTCAGTACGCTATATACCTTTGGCGCCTGTGGAATTTGCGGGATGAGTCTTTTGGCCATGGAAAAGTTCATTATAGTCTGCTCCAGCTGCGTTTGTGGCGATTTGATTACAAGTATTGTAATGCTTAGAACCACCATCTTTTCCACGGCCGCTTTATAAGTTAGGCCCGGACGCAGTGTATTGCGTGTTACGATACGCCGTAGTTCGGTACCGAAAACTAGAGTAGCGTGCCTCTAGCCATAGGCACAGTGGCACGTCGAGTAGTCCCCTGTTCCATATGTCAGAGGAATATAACGTGGCGAATCGGGTTTCCAGTTAGAAGTTATGAAACACTGGCCCGTACTACCTTCGCAGCACGGAGGTGGAGTCCCACGAGTCATTGGTTATTCAAGGACCATTGAATTGCATGTCTTAAATTACGTTTGTGTACCCACTGCTATTCCTCTGATTACAGCACCATCTGTGGCGAAACGAAGAAAATGCTTCAGACAAAATGTATGTAGATTTTGCTGTAGCATCGTAATCTGAAATAAAAAGTTGAGGTTGCCATTGAAGACTTCAAAGTTGAATCCTGCCACCCATGTATGGTTGGGGTGGCGGGTCGAGTGTGTTATCATTAGATGTCCCTCCCTGAGATAAACAAATTGGAATTATAATTTTTTTTATCCAATGTGTAGTTTTAGAAACACTTGCTGGTGTTTGATATTTCCCAGTGGCTAACATTTCATCGACTTCTGGCTGTAGGGCCTCTTGCTGAGCGTGATAGCTTGATTTAGAATCGTTCTCTCTGCCTCCAGTAGCAGGGTTATACTGTGTTTCGGCAATGTGGTATGTATTAACACATCCCTGGGCAAACGATTTCTATCGTTATATGAAACACATATCCCCTTGAGGCCCTGTTTTTCCTCAGTATTGAAATGCTCTGTTCACAAATTTTTCTTGAGCATGCTGAGTCTCGACTTCATCAGGACCTTCTGTGGTTACATGCCGAATTCTGGAACTGCTAGGGGAGCAGGACTGATTCTACGAACATTTTGGGAGTTTCTAATGGAATGTCTTTGACTCAAGTGCTAATTATATACATCAGATCGAACTTCTTGCTTTGGTATCAGGACTTGTGCCCTACATGCAGGGGCTATGTGCTCTCTCACAAAATGTTGCTCCTGGGAGCAGCTATAACCTCTCCTCTCCCTTTAAGTGCCGGTGTATGCTGCTTGCTGGGCTTTCTGCCATTAGTATTTCTCAGTTTGTCATACGATAGGAGTTGGATACCCTGACGGGCTTTCCTTTTGTTGTTCATTGGTGATGGCCAGTGACAGCATGTGAGGGGGCTGGCCTCATAATGGAGCTTTGTTTGCATTCTTACATAAACCTCGGCTCATGATAACTGTAGTGGCTTGCACTACTGTTGTTGTGCCCTGAGCTTATGACTCCTCTGCCTCGCAATGCCTCTATCTGTTTGCTCGGAGTTCCTCATGTGTCCATATCTGGTTACGAATGTGTAACTGGCTCCCCCAGCGTTGGCTGTTGTATTCATTGCAATTGGTCAGTTTTGATACATTTGCGTCTTCTTTGGCTTCCCTTTATCCATTCTTCTAATTATCTAATTCTCCTGCATACACAGTCAAGCACAATTCTATGTTTTTCTAGGAAATCCCATCTTACTAACCTGTCAAAAGGTAGATCTATGTGCGGACCTATAATCTGAAAATTTAGAGCATTTTCGGTACCCTTCTCAGTTTGTAGCTTTATCTTTACCTGTCCCTCAGTTTGGATCATTTCATTTGCTGTGCTTTGAGTTGTTCAATAAATGGCTCTGAGCACTATGGGACTTAACATCTGAGGTCATCAGTCCCCTAGACTTAGAACTACTTAAACATAAGGACATCACACACATCCATGCCCGAGGCAGGATTCGAACCTGCGAGCGTAGCAGCAGCGCGGTTCCGGACTGAAGCGCCTAGAACCGCTCGGCCACACTGGCCGGCTTACTGGCTTTGCTCACATACACAGTGGGAGTGTGTCCTGCCAAATTACACTGGGTACATTTGACCAGAGGGGAGATTTGGACCATGTGCTGTTCTCCCTGAACTGTCGTACAAAATTCATTAGTGGGTAGTCTTGCCTATTCTGATCAGGGGTGTGTCAGTTGTAACTGGTTAATCTTACATATGTAAAGTCTATGTTTACAATTGTGTGCCATATGCCCACCCTTCCCATAACTACAGCATTTTGTCGCTATTTTGTGGGCCTGTTTTGGAAGAGTAACTTCTCCGTATTTTTCCTAATCTGATGTGATCACACATTATTCTGTTTGATGCCAAATTATACTCTTCTGATAGGGTAACTGTTTCCTCTTTGCGTGTACCACTGTCTTTATTTGGCCATTGAACAATCCTTGAATAAACACTGCCTCATCCAGTTTACCAGTTAGTGGATTACTATCAGAAACTTCATCATCATTCATTCCTCGCTTCATTGTCTCATAGAAATAGATTCGCAGGGTATCAACACGAAGGTCCCATAAGATCACAAGTTCACTGCTCACTTGTTTATTACTAAACATTTTACAGTCATAGTAATCTATTGTACATTTATTCTCATAATTCTCAGCTAAGATTTCCCTTAGCACATACCAGGTTTCCCATGATTTGTCTTATAATGTATTTTAAAAATACTTTCTTGGCTTTCGGTTCTGAAAGTTCATATCCACTAACACAGTTATCTAGAAACTTGGAAACATCTTTCCTTTCCCATCGAACTTCCTGGGCACTAGCATTGGGGCCTCACTGTAACTCAGATATTGATGGTCTGCACTAGTTACAGCATTATTGAATCAATGACATTTCCCATTATCACTGACTTTCTGTAAATGTTTAACTGTTAGATGTGTCATTCTGCTCACTGTCTGGTCTCAAGTACAGTGACCCTCTTGCTCACATCAGCTGGACACCTCTGGTACGATGAACCTCGTACTCATGTCGGCTGCAGTTAGCGATACTTCTATCTCGAATGGAACCCTTTCTCTTCCAGAACTGGGCTGATTCTACTGATCTTCCCTACACCTATTCCTGTAATCTGTACCAAGCGAGGTGGAGCAGTGGCTAGCACACTGGACTCGCGTTCGGGAGGACGACAGTTCAATCCTGCATCTGGCCATCCTGATTTAGGTTTTCCATGATTACCCTAAATCGTTCCAGGCTAATGCCAGGATCGTTCCTTTTTGAAGGGCATAGTCAACTTCCTTCCCCCTCCTTCCCTAATCCGATGAGACCGATGACCTCACTGTCTGGTCTCCTCCCCAAACCACCCAACTCAATCCACTCTGTCTTGTCTCGAGAGCGTGTTCGAAGGACACATTACTAATAAATGCCTTATCTTAGTCAACTCACTCAGTGAGTGGGAGTATATATGAGCTGCTTGTAGAACTCTGACATCTGCTGGATATAACTAATGAATGGTTCAGAGTACATAACTCAGCGAGGATAATTAAGGATGCAAGGAAGAAATTCCAAGTGTCATCGTTGCTAAATGACATAGAAGACATCTCTGACACTGTCACCCAAACTAACTTCCCATCTGTAACACATCTGCTGCTCTGAATGTATGACAGCAGTGACAGTGGGTGCCGAGGCTAGCAAAACAATGTAAGTCCAAGGTCTGGCGACATGTGACACAGAAATGGTGTCGACTGGAGACTGCCGTTCCCTACTCTGCTTTTCTGGGCAGATGTACTTTTACTTAAATGTCCCACAGGCTTGCTTTCACAAGGAGACTTCCAGAACACTCTATGACACACTAGGCGCGGCTGGTCATGTACACATTATGTTTTCATTACGATATTAGCGACAATAACAGGGACTACCGCTCTGAGTCTGATGTATCCTCTGTTGTATCTACCCAACAACCCTTTCGAAATCCTGCCAATGAAGCACCATGGATATCATCACAGTTCTTCCAACAAGTTATTAGTAGCACACAATAGGTGCATTAGTGCACAACAGTTGCTCCAGTATTTTCAACAATACCATAGTAGACCTTTATTAATCTTGGCTGTCGCTTGTGTAGCCTATGTACATAATTGGTATAGAATCATCTCCTAGTCCATTGCCTACCAATCCAATGGATTCATGACAAGGTTTCTATGAAGTAGTGGACCATTTTGGGTCTGCCATTTGTCATACACTGCGTGATGAAGTGTGTGCAGTGTGATAAATGTCAGTAACGGTCTGAGAGAGAAAGCATTGAAGATGCTAGGCAAAAATGAAGGTATAGTAATGCCAAGGTGTTTTAGTAGTTCACAGATTCAGCAGTGGTCTGGAACCTGGAGGAATGAACTCGCCCGAGGGGAGAGGAAATGTTGCAGTGTCACTCTTAGGTATGTTGTCACATGCAGCCAAGAGGTACGCAGGCCAGCCACCTACATAATTATGTAATGGGGCGTGCAATAATATTGGCATAGCACTCTTCAATGCAGCATTCTACCATCAGCAGTGAGCTAGATGGCTTCATGCTGTAGCTCAATGTTGTATGTACTTCTGCAGCATGCTGTGTGATGGCAACCTTGCTCTAGTCACAACACACTTGGCCAGAGTGAATATAAATGCTCTTTGCTCAGCCGTTAGTAGTACTCCATAGGCATTATGCATTCGACCTGTGCACTCATCAGTCAAATGTGCGACCAAGTAGCTACAGCCTCGCTGAGCAGTGTCATCAACCTGACGAAGCTGCTGGTCCACATGCCATTAGCTAGCCCAGATAGTTCTCGACTTAGAACTCGATTGTCAGGGTGAGGCCACTCATTTGATGCCATTGCCTGACGCTCCAGCTGTCTAACCTTGCTTATTTTGGAGTGGAAACCCAATTTCTCTCAGCAAGGCTGCCATCCTCGCCATCCCTCGTTATGCAGTCACAGCTGGCCGCTGCTTCAGTGTATTCGCTTGATGCTCACTAGTCATGACCACCTCCAGAAACACAGTCATCTATCTCCTGTATGGAAGCATCAGTTAATAATGAATGACGTAGTTGAATAAGCATTCTTGACTCCTCATTCGCTGCAGCACTGGAGGTACTATCCAACAGTTCTCCAGACAAACCACTTTGGGGACAGAAATTGCCTTCCTGCAATACTGGTGACAACCAGACCGCTACAGTATTGTTTAAGAGGAGACGATTGGGTTTCTTTATGGTCAACTCCTTCTATTCAACTGATGAAATTATTATCGTAGCATTGACCGTTTGGGCCTTCGATGGCAAGTTTTGGTGGTCAAGGTTGGCGTAACGATCGGCCAAGGTATCACTCACTGTGAGACTAAAGTATGAGGGTCTCCACTTTGCCTTCCCACACTTCCTGCCTATGTTCAGCAGCTCGAAAGTGGAGTTCTTGAGCCAATGTCTTCATTTATCTGCGGTCTTCGGTGTTATGGAATCTTTGGCACAGCCTGCGAGCTCTATTTCTGAGAGACTTGTGGTCCTGTAACAGCGGGGAAAATGTTTCATACTGGTTGAGAGTTTGTGTCGTTCTGACCGACACATGCCGAAATGCTCTCTTGATTTTGCCAGTCAGGTTTGAAATGGCATCATCTATGGATGCTGGGGTTGATATGTCTTCTGTTGGTCGAATGTTGTTGTTCAGTCAGGAACTGAACTGAAGTTAGTTAGTGTTGATGTGTTAATGGTTGCTGGGTGACGGAAGTGGTCTAGTGCTTCGCTAATGCATCCGACGACAGGGTTGTTCAAAAATGGTTCAAATGGCTCTGAGCACTATGGGACTTAACTTCTGAGGTCATCAGTCCCCTAGAACTTAGAACTACTTAAACCTAACTAACCTAAGGACATCACACACATCGATGCCCGATGCAGGATTCGAACCTGCGACCGTAGCGGTCGCGCGGTTCCAGACTGTAGCACCTAGAACCGATCAGCCACTCCGGCCGGCTATCGGCCAGGGCCGAGGTCCCCCGTCGTACCGTTCTTGTCCTGTTAGAATGTACAGTGCCCGAAGCCTGTGTCGTCAACAACGGTGGCCCTCGAATCAAAGCCTGATCCGTCATAAGTGGAGCTGCTGATGGGGCTGCCGGCAGGAGAAGCACCGCCAGATGGCGATCAGCCGACTCCGGCGCGACAGAGGCCGCTGCCTGGGCCGCGCGCGCACTGCGGTCCACTCTCGTATGCATCGCGTACTCGACTGCGTGATACGAAATTGACGTATGACGCTGTTCACGCGCCTTAAATATCCCATCAATACTGGTAGTAACAATAAAGAACAACAGCAAACGCAGTCTAGTAGTCGTGCTGCCTGTCACGGAGAATTGAAGCTTTAATTATTTATATGCCAGCTGTTGATACGAGTATGTATGCATGTATGTGTGTGTGTGTGTGTGTGTGTGTGTGTGTGTGTGTGTGTGTGTGTGTACGAAGTAAAATTGGCAGCTGACCATGTCTCCTGCGTGCTTCACTTTTTTTGTTAGGTTGTGTAGTTTTTATCGTCTTTAATTTGCTGAAACTCTGTTCAGAAGATGCTGCACCGTCTGGCTTTGTTTTAAATAACTTCAAAACTATATGGATGTTCGGTGAGCCGCGTCGGCTCGTATTGATTTCTCTTCCGGGCGACTTTCTGTGCTTGGTTTCTCCTCCGGTCGACCGATGACACTCGAACCGCGCCGTGGCCGATGGGCCGAATTTTCGCAGCGTGCGTTTGGACAGCGCTGGGAGGAAGTTGGCGATCCGAGCTGCGGTCGGGACAACGGTTGACTGACCGTGCGGAAGGGAGAAGTTGATGGCTGTTGGTCTTCCATCGAAAATGTGTTGCTGCCTCCTCCCATTGTCTTGCCGTCCATCGAAGTGACCTTTTAGTAACAAGTTGTCAACTAGCGGTTCACTTGTAGCCTTTCCCCTTGCCTGTGATTTCATCAGGAACGATTGTTGATTGGTCGGTCGGTCGTCTCAGCGGACAAGATGTATTGGGTGTTTTCGCTGGTTCTGAGTTCTGTGGGCCCCTGATTGCTTGAATTTGTCCCTGTTGCTGCACAGTGACTGGTTTTGGTATTGATTGAGTTGCTTGTGGTATTGTCTTCTGGTGAATCTGTGAAGCGGTTCAAGTAATATTTCTACTGGGATAGAGTGATACGTCGCAACTAGGGTTGGGACAGCTTTAAGGAAAACACATGGAAGGTGGACTCACGTATTTCGTAATTTGTTGTTTCATGCAATACACTTTAGTATTTAACAACATGTGATTACAGTTTAAAACTTATTAAAATAACCTGCAGTCTCATCAAAACTTGAACAGGCTCAGTTCACTAAAAACCAACTTTAACAATTGTACCTTTAAGAGTAGGGCATGAAAATCGGAAGTACACAGTTCCCAAAAACAAGAAGTCACACACCAACTGGGCGTCGCTGCAACAGTTTCAACAAAAAATCGTATCAACCAATTAAATTATAATAGCAGTTAGTAAATGTACTAACAATTTGCAATCGAATCTTAGGTAACCGTTAGACAATTGGACAACATTCATCCAAATACAGGAGTGATCACACGATACACCAGTGACTGTAGCTGTTGGAAGGCTGCTTAGCAATTTATAACTCTTAATTAAAAATCCGTTAAGCAATAAAATAAACAGTTCCTCAAAACAAACAAATGGAAAGATATAAAATTTAGTTACATTCGAACCAAATGTAAACAATAACCTTTAGTAAATATACAATTGCCCAAAATTCAACATAAGTTGCAAGTACATACAACTGAAATGCACTACAACTGGTACATATCAGCAGAAACGTTGGCACAACCTTTAATACATGTACAACTGCTTAAAATTCAAAATAAGCTGAGAGCGACAGCAGACGGCTATCACAGCCAAAAAGGAACGAGCAGCCATATTTCACAAGAAGTGTAGTAGCTAATGACTGTAGATCAAAGTACGATTCGGCTGTATATATGATAAGTAACAGGTCTTGGCGCGTTGAGAAGTGGCAATAAGAGCGGAAGGTTTAAACGAATAGTTGCACAACTGTAATGAGGAAGAGCCTCAGGCTCGGCAAACGCGCCTTAACCTCCTGAGCTCTTTAAATTTACCAAATAGCTCCAACTGCTGGTTCCCGCTTAAACGGCGACACTGCGCCGTGGCACGCATCAAACGACCAACTTTGCTTAACTAGAGACACCACGACACGACTGGTAAGGGTGGCAGACTGCCGGTCAACCCAGACGCCGTGCGACGACTCAAGTGCCGCCGCGCCAAAAAACACGACTCTGCTCTGCGCTCAGGGAACAGGAACGCGTCGTTTGCCGTCAAAGTCACCCTACCAGCAAACGTCAAAAGGGCACAGTAATCTGCGCCAATAAGGCTTCGTGCAAGAGTGGCCAATGTGTAAAAAAAAAAAAAAAAAAAATTGACAAAGGAGGTACCAATACTAATTAAATTTAACACTACTTAAAATTACTATTATTCAGAAGCAAAAAAATCAGCGCCTGCTGATGCAATAACTCAAGCATACACATGTACTAAGATTGCCTTGCCTCCCACACAGATCATGTTGCAATTTATTCCCTTCACGGGACTTATAACAGGGAATATTGTTACACTTGCACAACATATGGCCTCGAACACAAACTGCAGTTTGCAACACTGACCAATGGACATACGCTCAATCGCTTGTAGACGTGTTAATATAACAGGTCCAATTCCACATTATATAGACATGGCCCTTCAATATCAAGTACTCAAAATAAAAAAAAAAACAACACTTAACTCCACTGAGGTGTGAAGGAGCCGTGACCTGCAGGATTCCTGCCAGGGTGTTATTGCCTCCAAACGATACTGACGATCGTCGAGGTGCCGTAAACTTTGAGCTTGCAGAGTAATCTAACTTGCCGACCAGCTTACATGCGACGTCCACGGGTCTTAGCACCGTCCGCCGCTATCAATCCTTTAGCAAGCCGGCCAGGCTTGCCTCGACTGATCTAACCTTACGCGACTTCCCGAGACCCGTGCCGGACAGCTGGACTCCCCAAAAGCCACAAATTTCCAGCAAACTCGTCTCCAGGCCCCGCTAACCCAACAACACACACACATCGACCAAAGACCTTAGCTAGCGACACAGAACCGAGTAAATATCAGCAAGTTAAGTAGTTAGTGGGGCCAGTGGAATGCCATTCAGCCAAGATTAGAGCTGCCATGGCTCAGACAGGGCAGTTATAGCGCCGAGTTGCTAAACCCTTTTTAAAATTATGTTTTAGAATTACATTGGCCATCAAATGGGGTGTTATATTCAAAGTTCTGGGGACAAATAATAGCTTTATTGCAGTTATCTGTGATTATTTCTTAAGTGTTATAATCTTATTTAAGTGTTTGTCTCTTTTTTTTTTTTTTAAAAAAAAAAAAGGGGAACAAATTTGGAGAAGGTCCAAGTGGTGAATTGTTCTTGTGTTTCACGTAATTACGGTCTCAGACGATCTAACACTAATATCAGGTTGTCACTTTTGCTGGCTGGGCCAGTTATCCACTTTGTACGCTGACCCATCTCCTGGTAGTCCGACGGACCAACAAATTGTTCCGGTGCGCCTCAGCAGCTGGCTGACTGGACGACGGGAGAGCAAGCGGTCACGCTTGTGGGTGGAGGCCGGTACTAGGACCTAACTGCGACTGCTGTTCCTTGCCGAGTTGCAGTTGCGGGTCGTCGGCCACTTAAGTTCTTATTTTTATTCCGACTCTTTGTCCCAGGGATCTTCTTAATTTTCCGTTCCTCATTAAAATTGCCCTTGCCTGCCCTCCCCTCCTGGAATAAAGCCTCAAAACTGTGCAAATAAGGAGGTTTCGAGCCATCATACATTTACTGAATTTCACCAAGTTAAACGCTATTGAAAGTTTATTTAACCACACACACACACACACACACACACACACACACACACACACACACATTAGAACTTCAATAGTGCCAAGTATTTATTTACAGCTCGTACAAAATAGATACGTGTTTCAAAGTTTTCTGATCTTCAAAGTAGTCACCAGCATTGTGTATAACCTGTTGCTAACGATGTGGAAGTCGTAGGATAGTCTTAGCAGTGCCAGTTGTGTTGACAGTTCGAGCGGCGCGGTCTATTGCCCGACGAATTTGTAGCAGTTCTGAAGCGAATGGCGTGAAGTGTTTCCTTCAGTTTAGAAATCGAGTTCAACTCACGAGGGCTTAAGTCAGAGGAGTGCAGTAGGTGGTATAACACTTAGCAGCCCCATCAGTTAAACAAATCAGTAACAGCTTGCACTGTACGTGCTTGAGCATTATCCTGCAAAATGTTGGTCAGGTCCTGCAGAAAGTGTTATCACTTGTGTCTCTAAGCTGGTCGTAGGTTGTGTTCCAAAAATGAACAGCATAGGGACAGAAGTGATGATACTCTCTGCCAGACCTGACCACCATTTCAGATTAACACTATCAAGGGACGTAAAAACTGACAGATATAAATATAAATAAGTAGCGTATAATGAATGGCATGGATTAGCTGTCATTCAAGGGTTCAAAATGGTTCAAATGGCTCTGAGCACTGTGGGACTCAACTGCTGAGGTCATTAGTCCCCTAGAACTTAGAACTAGTTAAACCTAACTAACCTAAGGACATCACAAACATCCATGCCCGAGGCATCATTCAAGGGCGTGTAATAAACAATTAAGGGAATATCTCGCATTAAAACTCACCGAACGTTATAAAAACAGAACTGGAAACGTGAACGACAACCATTCACTTAAAAGTCGCGTTAAAACCCAAAATGACTGTCGAGCCTTCCTTTCCATTCAGAGACGTAGTTACATATCACTACAATAGGTTGCAGCACTCTCCAGTCTTGAAAACAGCGCAGTCCCGCTGTGCCGCGCTAACCCGTTCTGCCCTGAGTTCCACCGCAAAGTGAATGTATGGCTATGGAATGGTTGATACGTAGCTCAAACTTCAGTTAAAAAAATTTTTTTTTTTACAAGTAACCCCTTGAAAGCGAGGTTCAAATGGTTCAGATGGCTCTGAGCACTATGCGACTTAACTTCTGAGGTCATCAGTCGCCTAGAGCTTAGAATTAATTAAACCTAACTAACCTAAGGACATCACACACATCCATGCCCGAGGCAGGATTCGAACCTGCGACCGTAGCGGTCGCCCGGCTCCAGACTGTAGCGCCCAGAACCGCACGGCCATTCCGGCCGGCTGAAAGCGAGGTCACAAGTTCAATATTTAGTAAGTCTCATTAGAAAGTGGTGTATTAACAATAAGTCAGGAAAAATATTAGCTGCTAATGACTCACCATTTGCATCAGCAGGGCGACGGAAAATAAGTGTTCGGGAGTTCCAGAGATAAAGCTTCTATTACGTGTTTGTATTACAATTCACAAAATGGACATGGTCGACATTCATGAAATGTTCAAAACAATCCATTAGATTGCACCATGAACACCGAATTAAAAATGGCTCACCACAGTGATCACAAAGGTTCGCACCGTCAATATAAAAGGCGAAAACCATGTGCGTTACAAAACGTGCAGGACCTTCAGCTAGGTATCCACTCTGTAAGAACGCTTATAGAATCATATTCGTGTAAAAGGGTGCGGAGAACTGATGGAATGCGATGGCATGCAACAGAATGCGAAAGTCTGTCATGGAGCTTATCGTGAAACTGGCTGTAAGACGTAGCAGCAGATAGTGTAAAAATGTATTTTATAGGCACAGGAAAAACAAACATGCAGAGGCATTAGTTGCATTTAGTATGAATTGCAATGTCACACACTTTTCTGGTCGGATAGTTTGCTGTAAAGGAGTATGATTAAGGAGTATGATTTATGTACCCAGATCAGAAATCAAGCAAAAGCAAGCAATTTAACGAGCTATTGGCCGAAAGCAATGCTCATATCATAACTGTAGTTCTTTTACACCTATTTCCTGACCCTTGTTTGTTGTCACGTAAAAATTAGCCACTGCCTTGCAAGATCACGCACACGAGGAAGAATCATCGGGAAGGGGGGGGGGGGGGGGCAGAGCACCTCCATGTTTTCGCAGCACAATACACAATAAATAACTTTCCAACCAATTTACTATCCAGTTAACAGTCGGCGTAATTGTATACGAATGCGTTAGGTCACTCATGTTAGTTCAGCTTCATACACCTCTCTCGATACCTCTAATTTCTAATTTACAAGGTTCCTTTTATATCCATTCGCTCTTTAAATCCATATTGGTCGGAGCTGAAAACAAATTCCTTAATTGACGACAGGATAAGTTGATTTCTCTCATCCACAAATTTTCTGGCTGATTCCGCAGGTAGCTGTACGTCATCTAGTTTAAGCTTTGTTTGAAATTTCGTTATCTTACACCTTCCGATTCTGTAGCACTGTTTGAAGTTATGGAAACGTCCACTACTTTCTTTGAAAACACTGTGATGTATGTTGCGCGCAGTTCGATGGAGGTCATTATCAGGTACAACCTGTAAATTATACCGGGCATCCTCGAAAACTACAAACGCCAGTTCTTGTAACAAGTGCGCCTTGTCCTCCCCTCAATATCCGTAATTTTTTTTGTGCACTACACCGTCATATTTGTACGGACATATTAGAAATAGGTTCATAATTTTTTTTACTATGTTGCGGACGATATTCCATGTACATAATTATGCTTAGTACCCGCTCCTTGGACAACGATTGTGCTTTATTACGTTTAACTGGAGACGGGATTTGAGGCTCTCTGTCCGTAAAGGATGATCACTACGTGGCTTGACACCTATTTCAGCATCACTTTCACTTGTTCAGCACGTACCAACATCATCGTCATTACAGTCGAGCGCATACACCACACATTCCACTATAATCCCTAGCCTCATGCTGTGCTTATCACTGGATACCTCCAGTCCCGCCTCCTGCTGCTATTAGTAGCGAATATTGTGGTTTCATTGCAGATAATATGTGCGGCATCGAATTCCGTAAACATCATTGGCGTTTGCGACCTCGAACTCAAGGGGTTTCTTGTTAGTAGCTGACGATGGGCGAAGTACATATGTATAAAATGCAGACCAACAATAGGAAAGAAAGCGTTTCTGCAAAAGAGAAATATTTCATCTAAGATCAATTTATGCATTAGCGTTACTTGGACGTGACACGTGGACGATAAAAAGTGTAGAAAAAATGATAAAAGCTTTTGAAATGAGAAGCTACACAAGACTCCTGAATTTTACATTGCTGACTTTTAATACTGCAACAAAAAGCAGGATAACAAATATCGAAATTTCATTGATCGTGAATTGTCACATACAGTATAATAGGAAAAATACGTGATGAAATTTCTGGATGTTTGGAAGTATACAGGGTGTCAAATTTAGTATTGAGAGCTATCTTCTTTGACAGCATCACTGCTTCTAATGCAGTCGAGGAACTCAGGACTAATGACATACAAGGGTACATAGCAGCACGCTGCTTCATCTCTCTCCTGGTATTCATCAATAGCAATTTCAGCTGAGTCAGCCTCTTAGCTGACTGGTCAGTGCCTCTGACTGCCATACAACAGGCCTAGGTTCCATTCCTGGCCGAGTCGGAGATTTTCTCCACTTGGTGGCTGGCTATTGTGTTGTCCTCATCATCATTTCATCTTCAAATGGTTCAAATGGCTCTGAACACTATGGGACTCAACTTCTGAGGTCATTAGCCCCCTAGAACTTAGAACTAGTTAAACCTAACTAACCTAAGGACATCACACACATCCATGCCCGAGGCAGGACTCGAACCTGAGACCGTAGCTGTCTCGCGGTTCCAGACTGCAGCGCCTAGAACCGCATGGCCACTTCGGCCAGCATTTCATCTTCATCAACACACAAGCCATCCAGTGAGGTGTCAACTGAAAAGACTTGCAACTCGGCAATCTAAATTCCCCAGGTCTGGATTATTAGCCGACATTGCCATACAATCATTTCATTTCTGGTCAATAGCTTTGTGCCAGTCTGTCAGCAAGCCATGATCAGATGTTTTCTGTGGGTGAGATGCCTGGCCAGTCAGAAATCTAACACCCTCTCTACTGAGGTACTTTGGGAGGGCAGAGTCAAAATTTAGTCTTGCATTATCTTGAAAGACAATGTCACAGAAAGCTTGAAGGCAGGACATACCCAACGATCTTAAAAACATACGAAATTTTGCACCTACTTTCCAAGTCACCAGCTCTGCAATCTAGAGGTGAATGTGTTATGTAAACCATACGTATCATCACGCCAGATGCTGTGTGCTGGCATAAGCGGTCGCTAACACACCGGTCGGCAAAGATGAAGTGAAGATCGATTAGTAGCCACTGGCTCAAGTGCGCCTATCATGAGAGGCCAGAGACACACCGACAAGCAACATGCCGCCAACGCCCTGTCGACAGCATGCTTTTAGGCCGTCACTGCTGACTGGAGCGCCTCACTGACTCACTCACACTCCAGTTAGGTGTCTGTCAGTATATTAGCTTAGCGGGCTCAGTTCACATCATAGGCTACAACAGTACATAGCGACCAGATTAGTGACTATAGCGGAACTTGTACTTTACCAGCGGTGAAACTAAAGTTTGTAACAGCAAGATTACCAATATTGTCTGCAAGAGGACTATTACTGATGAGCTTGTACCGCAACACATGGACTCTATTCAAGTTAAATATCAAGTTCGCATAAATTAAGAACCGTATTAATCCATGTACGCATTTGTGTTGTAGAAAGTGGGTACTGGCCACCCATAACAACACCCTCTCCCTTGTGTCCTAGTGGTGCAAGACTCTACAAGCTGGATCCATACAATAATGCCAAATGCACTCTATCCAGTGTTTTCTCTGCCTTTGCAAGGTGGCAGGTCATTTGGCCCTTCCACACAGGTTGCAAGGCCCGACTCAACTGCACATCTATCATTTTTTTTCGGTATTTGCAGTTTTGCAATTCATCCTGTAACCTCCCCCTCACTTATCGACCTCAATGACAGTGAAAAATTAAACCGCGTGTACCTAATGGAAATTTGGGAAAACCAATCGTCAACGAAGTTAATCTGTCGGTAAAGAGGGAGGAAAGGGTTACATCTAAATGAAAGGAAAAATGCAAATGAAACGGGTGGAAATTAATTTTGAAAAGGGGTAAAGTTAATAAAGAAAGTAAATGTGCGGTCGTTACATTAACAATTAACTGGCGTTAGTTAGACATTTGAGATCTGGGGAAAATTACGGTCGCCAGTCCTATGGACAACTACTACAGTACCTGAAAAAGAAAGGTTATTGCACATATAAATAGCACTAAAAGCGTGGCAACTGAGGGTTGACACGTGTTGTTCAAAAATGGTTCAAATGGCTCTGAGCACTATGGGACTTAATATCTATGGTCATCAGTCCCCTAGAACTTAGAACTACTTAAACCTAACTAACCTAAGGACATCACACAACACCCAGCCATCACGAGGCAGAGAAAACCCCTGACCCCGCCGGGAATCGAACCTGGGAACCCGGGCGTGCGAAGCGAGAACGCTACCGCACGACCACGAGCTGCGGGCACAGTGTTGTGTGAAAACCGTATGTTTGTCAGAAGTAATAAATTTCGCTACACTCTGACTTAATTTAGCAAAAGAATTAATAAAACCGGAAAATTGAAAGTTAATTTAGTGACTGAAATTAATAGTGATCTTTCTTTCTGAAGCACTACATAATTCAGTAAAATAAGGTTAGTCTTGGGCTACCTCAACAATCATTTCAAAAGCGACTTGAAGCTACGCAATTTAGAAATAAGAGATTTAACTTTGAACTTGAATTAAATGACTCTGAACAATTAACAATAGTAAAATTTAGTACGTACCAAGCTGAGCTGCAGTCACAGGTAAGCTAAAATATGGTAACAAAAGTCGCACTCTTAATTTGTGCTTGTGTAATCTAAATATTGTAGCCAGCTATGAATACCTTAACTGAACTTTGAAATAAAAGCAGTGAAATGGAATGATATTACTTTAATGCTGGCTTTTGAATTTCAACGACACTCGGGTTCATTCCGGAAAAGGAAGAGACCCTGCTTGGTAATGCAATTGGGAGAATGAGCAACATAGGTTCATGCTAAGTTGCTGTAATTTTGTGAGGGCGGCATATGGGACAATTTTAAAAGCTGAGGTCTGCCATACAGTTCTAAAACTTTACGTGCTTCCAGTCTTCCTTGTTGGTTGATTGAAGGTTTGAAGTCGTCTGTCGAGGAGGTTGCGTCAATCACTCATTGTCGGCCGTAGCTGTTACAGAAGCTGGATGTTGGCGTCCCTTCTTCCCAACACGGTCTCCAGCCAATACGGGCTCTTGATGTGTACCAGCTAACGCTTTCCGTCCGCGACACCATGTCAGAAACTAACATAGCAAGTCGAGGGCAATTACATGCTGCGAAACCCCGAAAGCGCGGCAACTAGCGGGAGCCTCACACAACACACCTAAGATCCTAAACACTTTGGTTCTCCACACGACCTATCGATGTGTTCGTTCGATAGCATAGTTTTCCCTAGGCAAGACCCAGCGTAAAAATACAAATAGTATTTACAAAACAAACCAATTATACATTGACACACACACACACACACACACACACACACACACACACACACACATATATATATATATATATATATATATATATATATATATGTATATATTGTAATTGTTTTACTATTTGTATATATATATATATATATATATATATATATATATATATATATATATATATATATATCCTCAGACAATGTGGGGCACGTGTAACGCCGGAAATGCATATCCTCCTATTTCCATCTATTATCTATTATAGTACGATAGATAATAGATGGAAATAGGAGGATATGCATTTCCGGCGTTACACGTGCGCCACATTGTCAGAGGATGTTCGTGTAACCAAACAGACTCAGAAAATGTCCCGAAAAGGAAAAATATAAAAAATAGCGGACATGCATATGCTCAAAACATCAAGAAAATTCAGCATTAGGCTAATTAACCATAAACCAATTTTTAGACCATAATAATTGAGTGGAGACACTCCTAACCTTATTCCACTGTGTCATCTTACACAAAAGAAAACAGGTTGACAACGTATTAAAATTCATAGAAAACATTTAGCTATTCTAAAATCAGCAAAATTGCTAACAGTATCAAGAAATGGAATACTATTTACAAAATTAATCAGAGTACATGGTCATAAAAACCGGTAAATAAAAATACGCAAATTAATAATTAATTACATAGAATACACATTTTTATATAACCTTTTCATAATTAGTATTCTCGCCATGAGAGTCCACTTAACGCTAAACAAGAAAATAATATACAGCAGATCGAAAAAAAAATATTGACAGCAGAATTCTTTCACATCAGCTGTCCGGGAAGAAAACCAACTCCGCCTTCGGTACCCGCAAGTACAAAGAATGCCGACAGCGGCACAAGAGCCGACAGCGGCTCCGCCTCGCCAGTATAGTTGCGCCCGCCTGTGCGGCACGCTTGATCTCACTCGCCTGTGTAACTGCATTTCCAGAACGTCCGTTTCCCTGAATTCTTTCGGAAAATCTCACTCCCGAGTAATCTCAAAGAGTCCATAACACTATCACAGTGGATAACTCAACACCGTCCATCATCACACGCATGTACTAGCCTTAAACTTAAAACAGCGTCTAAGTACATCGGCAATGACTAGTAAACACATATTCATGAAATCTTACAGCTAGTTACAAAATAATATTTACATTCTTGAATCTACTGTGACTCAGCTGAAAACTTAAACTAGCAGCTTGGATTTTTCAATTGATTAATAATCAGTTGCTCTTAAATAATTTAATCAAAATTAATTACTTTTTAATTACAACTTCTTTAATGTCCTCTTGGTCAGGCAAAGCCTGGCAATCTAGCAAATCGTTAAATCTTACACTCTATATTTACACACTGTACAAATTACCCATTCTGTGTTATTAATCAATCCTAGGTTGGTACAATTTCAAGTCTACAATGTTCCATATACCTAATAGTTTTCCAGAGCTTGGATACTCTAAGCAATAAGCATTTGTGTGAGGTATACCAATGACTTTATATGGTCCATTATAAACAAACTTAAATTTAGAGATTTCATTGTCTATCTCGCTCGATTTCTCATGAGCTTTTACAAGTACTAAGTCTCCGATTGCAAACTTAGCAAAACGCGCTTTAGCGTCATGACGACGTATGCGAGCGTCGGCCTTTAGCTTCATTATTTCTCGCGAACTATCTTTTTTCACACCAATATTAATGTCAATCCGTGGAGGGAATTTGATTATCTCTTCCACAAGTCCCGGTTTGTCTGAAAACACACTCTTATTCCTCATTATTACTTCATACAGGCCTCGTCTTTGTTCGTGTGTTACGTTTGAAACACCGTCTACAATACTTTCCAATTCACTTTCTACACTATTGTCACTGCCGAGATTGCTCACGTTACAGTAGTTCAAATCCATGCCTACGTCAATGGCATCCGGCCAGTTAACAATGTGTATAGGCTGGTATTGCCTATGCACCCCGTCTTCTGCCCCGTCAAAACTAACTACTATTGCTTTATCTTGTGACGTACATGTCAAAGTATTGCTTTCGCAATTAATCACTGCACGGTACTTTAATAGCCAATCTAACCCGATAATTACTTCCGTAGTTAAGTCTGGCACGACGACAAACTCTTGTTCAAATCGTGTCCCACATATCTCGAAGTTGACAAAAATCTGCTTTGTGACCGGTTTACTGGCCTTCCCAGTAGCACCGATATATTTCACTCCTGTTATTGGCATAACTACGACACCAGGTCTGTCTTTCAGTAAGACAAATATTTTCCCAGATACAGCACTCAATTCTGCACCGGTGTCAATCAACACGTTTAGTTGTAGGCCGTGCATATTAACAGACACTACTATCTGTCTACACTTATCCTCGACTGTTTCTTTATTTTCCCACAATAAATCCTCGTCTATATCCAGGTCATTCCAGAAAAAACCATCCGGCTTTGATCCTAAATCCGGCTTATCTGGCGGCTTTTTCAGCCTCTGTTCACATACAGTTTTAATTTCAACATGTTTGTCCTGAGGCTTAGCCTGTAGCTTCGCCTCCAATACCGAAACCTTTTCCTGTAACTCGTCAACTAGTAAGTGTTGCTTTGCTATTAATTCACTTATTGTCACCTTCGTTGATTCCTCTTTGGCCAGATTGATCTCATCTGCCATTCTACCTGGAGGAATGTGCCCAGTAGTATCTGCAATTACTTCCTCTGGATCTGTGCAACCCACACTGCTACCGTCCGACCGTATAACGTCAGCTCTAACCTCATACACGCTGTAATCTACGTGCTTTTCTACCAATCATGTCCAGCTATCACTAAAATTCTCGTAATCTTTATCCTTAATTCTTTCGCAATGTTTAAACTGGAGTTTTGCGTCGGATGGGTCGGCTACTTCCACCACTATAACTTTCGGTAAAGTCTGCCGGTCAGGGCCAGAACTTTCCGTTACTACTTCAACATCCAACTCCTGCGGGACGAAACACGACGAATCTTCCTCGTGCTCCCCATTAACATCAACTATTTCTGGTAAAGTCTGCCGGTTAGAGCCAGAACTTTCTGTCACTTCACAAACACTATCTTCCTGTGGGACGAGACGCGGCAAATCCTGCCCACGCTCCCCATAAACGCTTCTCCCATACAGGCCCCTATAATCTCTTAGTTCGTCGTATAAGAGACCGAACTGCCTTAACCAGACCTCATCCCTCTCTGCATCCCCTCGATCGATGAAGGACGTTTTATCCGACATCTGATCTACTCTCAACACTTGCGAATCATTCTTAAACTCAATCTCCGGTTCCGCTGTGGGTGTTACAGCTGCCACTTAAATTGTTCTCACTGACAGTGCATGCACTGTCAGTTTTCTACTGCCGTGTCTACAACTGATCTACTACTTGTGGGCGCACTCCTTTCTTCTAACACTGGCACACTCTCCCGCCGTTGATTATTCCATACGGAATTTTCATAACGACGACACCTGGGTTTTCTCCTGTTATTGGGCCGCCAAAATTCCTCCACGCCCGGTCAGCCCCTCACCGGCGCGGCTAATGGTTTCCCTGTCTCGTCCCAGCAGATCCGCTCCCCGGATGCTGCTGAGGCGGCTTATCACACCCTCTGGCGTTATTACTATTCTGTGAAGTCCGTATCACATTAGTATGATACTGGTTCCGTCATTCCTGTTATTATTTGTTTTGTACCGATTGTCATTACGGTCCGAACCATTATTGTTATTGTTGCCATGGTTGCGGTATGCATTATTCCCATGGTTATCGTTTTTGTGATTGTTGTGGTACCCGTTGTTGTTACCACGGCCTCTACCACTGTCACGATTATTGCGCCAATTGTCCTCGTCCTCAACTCTTTCCAGGAAATCATTGATTGTCCTGTAATTGCTTCCTACGTAGCGTTTGTATCATCTGGAAGCTTCTTGTAGAGTTCCCAGACTATTTCGGATTCTGTGAGGCGATCACGCAAATATTCCAACTTGCGGATCCATCCCTCACAAAACTCCTTAATCGAGCCACGCGAATTCACATCGAAAGGCCACGACATGCCAAATTCGCACCAGACTCTTTGTTGTTTTTGCTCTGACCAGTATTCAGCCAGAAACAAATTTTTAAACTCAGGTTCGTGATGTTGAGGTTTAAGCCCCAACGCTTGGCATCACCAGCCAACACGTGAATAACCGCATTAATTTTTCTCTCATTAGTCCATGATCTGGGTAAAACTCTTTCACAATTTTTAATTAAATCGGTCGCGTGTATAACGCCTTTTTCAAGGGGTCGAACCGCTCCTCTTTCGTCAACAATTCCGAACTATATGCACAGACTGGCACATAGCTCTGTTTTCGTCAACTTTCTTTTCTAATTCCGACACTCTCGTAATTACTTGGCAAGTGGTTGTCGCAAGCGTTTCCACTTCCCTCTTTTTCTCTTCGCAGGTATTAGCCTGCTTCCTCACTTTAGTACCTACTTCGGATACTAAAGCCTTTAAAGTGTCCACCTTCTGTTGATCCTTTTTTTTCACTAACTGAATTTGTTCCGTCACCTTCTTCTCGATGATCGGAGCAACTGCTACTCCTACACTTTTCTTGATTCTGCTAATTTCGGAATCAAAACGAGTATTTATGCTCACAGTTTCCGCCTGAACTCGCATAATTCCCTGTTTGAGATAACCGATTCCGGTATTAATCACAACAATATCTTCTTTGATTTTATCAACTTTTGTGTTAACAACTCCAACATTGTTGTTAACAACATTAATAGCTTTGTTCTGATTGTCCAGCTTCCTGTCAATTTTTTCAGACTGAGCTTTAATTTCTGGCGATTGACTCTTGATTTTTCGTTAATCAAAACATTCAATAAATCAGTTAAAATCCCGGAAACTACCGGTTTTACTTCCGTAGCTGGTTCCTCTATATATGTCCCTCCGTACTCGTCATCAAGGGGTACAGATTTGATTTTCACTTCCGATTCCGAAACATTTTCTAAAGTTTGGAATTCCATTTCTGCTCTTTGTTGCGTTTTGGCGGTCGCGTCTTTCATGCTAGCCGCCTACCCCTGAACAATGGGTTCCGCGGTGCGCGTTTCCCACTGTTCGACCGATTGTTCCGTACCCAAGGCTACCAAATTCTGGTAATAGTTGCCTTCACTCATTTTACAAATTTTCAATATAAATGACAAATGTCAAGTCTAATTAGGATTACCCCCCCTACTTATTCTCGCTGACGTAACGACCTGTTCGTAACCAGTACTTTGTTACGAGATTTGCACAATGCAAAATTCGTGTCCACAACAACCTCAAATCCGAAGATTGTCCTGTCACCAGGTCGCCCCGTGTAACTTCCCCCTCACTTATCGACCTCAATGACAGTGAAAAATTAAACCGCGTGTACCTAATGGAAATTTGGGAAAAGCAATCGTCACTGAAATTAATCTGTCGGTAAAGAGGGAGGAAAGGGTTACATCTAAATGAAAGGAAAAATGCAAATGAAACTGGTGGAAATTAATTTTGAAAAGGGGTAAAGTTAATAAAGAAAGTAAATGTGCGGTCGTTACGTTAACAATTAAATGGCGTTAATTAGATATTTGAGATCTGGGGAAAATTACGGTCGCCAGTCCTACGGACAACTGCTATAATAACTGAAAAAGAAAGGTTATTGCACATATAAATAGCACTAAAAGCGTGGCAACTAAGGGTTGACACGTGTTGTGTGAAAACTGAATGTTTGTCAGAAGTAATACATTTCGCCACACTCTGACTTAATTTAGCAGAATAATTAATAAAACCGGAAAATTGAAAGTTAATTTAGTGACTGAAATTAATAGTGAGCTTTGTTTCTGAAGCGCTACATAATTCAGTAAAATAAGCTTAGTCTTGGGCTACCTCAACAATCATTTCAAAAGCAACTTGAAGCTACACAATTTAGAAATAAGAGATTTAACTTTGAACTTGAATTTAATGAGTCTGAACAATTAACAATAGTAAAATTTAGTACATACCAAGCTGAGCTGCAGTCACAGGTAAGCTAAAATATGGTGACAAAACTCGCACTCTTAATTTGTGCTTGTGTAATCTAAATATTGTAGCCAGCTATGAATACCTTAACTGAACTTTGAAATAAAAGCAGTGAAATAGAGTGATATTACTTTAATGCTGGCATTTGAGTTCCAACGACCCTCGGTTTCATTCCGGAAAAGGAAGGGGACCCTGCTTGGTAATGCAATTGGGAGAATGAGCAACATAGGTTCATGCTACGTTGCTGTAATTTTGTGAGGCAAATGGAACAATTTTAAAAGCTGAGGTCTGCCATACAGTTCTAAAATTTTACGTGCTTCCAGTCTTCCTTGTTGGTTGATTGAAGGTTTGAAGTCGTCTGTCGAGGAGGTTGCGTCAATCACTCATTGTCGGCCATAGCTGTTGCAGAAGCTGGATGTTGGCGCGCCTTCTTCTCAACACGGTGTCCAGCCGAAACGGGCTCTTGATGTGTACCAGCTAACGCTTCCCGTCCGCGACACCATGTCAGAAACTAACATAGCAAGTCGAGCGCAATTACATGCTGCCAAACCCCGAAAGCGTCACACAACACACCTGCTCCACTGCCCTACTCCCGCCAGCCTCCCTCTGCCCGCGCTTCATGCGGCCGAGTTCGCACTACCAAAGATCCTAAACACTTTGGTTCTCCACACGATCTATCGATGTATTCGTTCGATAGCATAGTTTTCCCTAGGCAAGACCCAGCGTAAAAATACAAATAGTATTTACAAAACAAACCAATTATACATCGACATAAATATGTAAAACAATTACAATATATAAAGACAAAGAAATGTCATATCTTCAGGTAACAATATAAGGAAAATAAAATTATAGTACAATAGATGGAAATAGGAGGATATGCATTTCCGGCGTTGCAATCCATTGTTAGGAAGTGGGGAACATCCTCACGCTAACTCGGCAGTTGCGTGCAGTCTGTAATCGGGTGAAACGTACCAAGATAAGTAATATTGTATGGGAGAGAATGGAGTATGTTTTACACATTCCTTTGCTTGCGGTAGATGATTCCAGGCGACCGCGTCATTTTCTGCAATAAGTAGCTGTTAACACCTAAGCTTCTTTTCTTACCCATTCACATTTGCTCTTCAAACGAAACCCATATACTGAACGATGTTTTCTCTGTAGCAAACAATATTCAAAATAGCTACAAGTAAACAGTTCGAGAGCGCCCCATCAATTTTCTCCTTTGGTAATTGTTAGATACTGTTATAAAAATTACAATTGTTTGACGTACACCTCGCGATAATCGGTCTCCAGGAGAATGTTGTCCGTATAATGAGCACACATCCTTCGAAACTTTCTACTACGTCACAATAGTCGTTCTTCAGAACATAGAAAATTAATAGGGTTGCAGTGAAAGCACTCTAATCTCAGTACAATGGACTAAAGTTATCCACTGGAGAATAACGAATGTTTCACAGAGTTCTTTCCAGCGTGAAGGGAATTTGTGGAACTCGTTCAGAGTTGCAAAGTGATGGTGGTGGAACCAAGTTAACTAGTGAGCCACCGCAGGAAAACTTGGGCTGCCCTTTTAGCAGCGCCATTACTTTCGCCTCGCTGAACTCTCCAGAGCTGCTGTCAAGAGCACTCACTGCCTCTTCTCGCTACGTACTTCAGCTTGTCCGTACGAGGACCATGTATACCCACGAGAAGAGTACGGAAAAGTGCCGTGGTGGTCTCATTGTGAGGTTGCTTAAAACTTGGTTTCACTGTAAACGTACTCCAAATTCATAACAATTCTCTTTGTATAATTCCTTTCATTGCAATGTGTTTCGCCTGCATACAACAGTATTGTAGAAACTACACGTTAACAAAAGTAATTCTCAAACTAGACCATGTACGAAGAGTCCACATGCCACAGTGAGAGTACGCTGCATTTTGTGAAATTTGTAATACCCAGAAACAACTGTAGGAACAAACCCAAACTCAGCAGATACTTTCAACATTGCAGCCGTGCAAAGTAACGGAATTTATTACCAGCTGCCAATAAAGTAGATGATGGGTTTTTGCTTGTTTGGAGTCAGTACTGCAGGTTGGAGCGTGCCGCCTGGCATACGCTTGAAAAGGGGGCGGTGCAGGGCGCATTGATGCTTCGGCGGAACCTACTGAAAAATGTTCTTCCCATGCAATTTCGAACATCCTGGCGTTTCTAGCACAATCATTCAGTTCTGACACAGGGAACTGCCATCTGAAACTGCAAAGAGTGTTTTTCTCATAAGCCTTGTAAAATACTATTATAGACTTAAGCTATCACACAGTTTCTCGCCAAAAATGGAAGATTATATCAACCAATAACATTATAAAATAAACGTATTTCAACAGATACAATTAAACGCTGAATTGTATGAAAATTCGGTTCAATGGCGCTGTCTACACTAACGGAGACCAATCTCTACCAAAGTTTGTGGTCACACGTACCTGAACCTTGAGAGAACATGAACATGCATGTGAGTGAGCTCTGTCAGCTATATTCGACTAAACTACTGGGGTAAGGGTTATTGCTATGCAGGCATGTAGGTAAGCATGAACATCTCAGTATTTAATGTTATATATAAAACTTGAGGACGAAAGTAACTTTCGCATGACTTGTTATTGCCATGTGACCTGGACCATAGATAGAAAGTACTGCTATATTGAAGTACAGAAGGTAACTGAAAGAAAAACGCTGCAACACGAATAGAAGTGGCATTTTTATTCAAAGTCACCGCATTTCACGGTGGTTCTCTGGGCATTACAAAAGGTAGATAATAGTTCTTCATAAGGTGTGTGACCACAGCGGACAGCAATGAATTCTCTGCAACGTGCTCTCATGTTGGCCACAAGATTGGTAAAGAGTTTTTTTGGTAGGACTTTCCATTCCTCCATCAACGCTGTTGACAACTGCTGGATGGCTGATGGTGTATGTGGAGGTGCGGCAGAACGTCTCCCAAACGCATACCACACCTACTCGAGGGGATTTAAGCCAGGGGAGCGGACAGGCGAGTCCATTCACTGAATACCCTCTCATTCCAAGAGTTTCTCCATCTGATCATATCAACGCAGTCCAGCATTTTCAGCCATACAATGAACCCTCTGCCGAATGCACCACTGGGGAAACGTGCATGGGGAAGGAGTACAGTGTCACAATAACGTTCAGTTGTGAGTATACCGTATTCAAGCTTGTACCCCTGTGAAGGAATGGAACTTACTGCCGGCTGTCAATAAAGTGGATGATGGGGGTTTTCCTTGTTTGGAGTTAGTACTACAGATCGGAGCGTGATGCCTGGCATATACTCGACAAGGGGCCGCGCTGGGGGCATTCGATGCTTCAGCAAGGAGTACTGGAAATGCTCTTCCCATGCAACCTCGAACGACCATGCAACATTTGGACCACCAAAACCTTAGTGGGGATATCTGTACTGCACGAGGTGCACTAGACCAAGCACAGCAATAATGCAACTGAGTGGTAAAGTGCTCTTGAGGGACGAGCCACGCCACGGATTTGTTGCCACAAACGCAACTGGAAGAACGTGTCCGCACAGTTGGACCACAAGCCAGTATAAATAACCATTAATTTTAGCAGAAGCATCAACAGTCCAGCCTCCCTTACGGGGATGTGAGGGCTACGCCAGCCGCTACAAGTCCCCACCACTTCACCATCTGCTAATGCCAAGATCTCCACTGGCAGGCCGCTTCCTGACCCATCCCAGCGGCGGGCAGAGCTCTATCCTGGAGGGCAGTAGAAAGGGACCAGGCTGGCACAGTCAGTCACTCTGACGTGCTGTTGTAGGGGCCTAGTCGCCACATGGCGCACGCCGTCACTCACAGGGGTGAGGTGTACCACCAGAGGCTGGCGTCTCCTGCAAGAAACCGACAGTCTTCAGCGCCGCTGGCTCCGTCAGCGAACACATGCTGACTGGGCCACACGCCACTACCTAAGCTTCCAGAGTCAGCATTCCTGGGCTCCAACGCCACGGTTCGGTAGTTCTCAGTTCGCCGCCTCCACGTGCCGTCTTTGCCACGTACTGTGGAGTGTCGTGATCGCTGTCTCCATCGAGACGCTGCAAGTGTAGTTACATGAGTGTTAATAAAATGTTTTGATTTCTCGTGCTGTTTCCCTAGGCTAACAACGGTCTGCTCCGTTGCCTTGTCGCATTGCCATTACACAGAAGTGCTCTTGCACCCCAGGGACCGCTTCATTTTCAGTGAAATGGTTGAACCCCAGCGGATTACAATGGCTTGGGGCAAAGATCTCACTAATGTAATAACAGTCGACACTGGACTATTGCACTGAGGATACAATGAGAATGGCGTATCATGTTCATATGTTGCCCTTGTCAAGTGTACACACTGTTTGTTCCATTCTTTAACAAGTATATCAAGAATAATTTTTCATTACACTATTATCTAAAAGGTAATTGGTAGAGCACTTTCCCACGAAACGGGAAGGTCCCGAGTTCGAGTCTCGGTCCGGCACACAGTTTTAATCTGCCACGAAGCTTCATATCAGCGTACACTCCGCTGCATAGTAAAACTCTCACTCTGGACTGTTATCTAAAGTTTTCTCCCATCCCACTTAGGACGCTTACTTACTTGTATGATGCTCGTTGCCTGGTCCTAAATTTGCAGCTGGACACCACTTCGGTAGCTTGCTTGTATGTTCGATGTATCTGCTGTGTGGCCATGTAGTGCAGGGGTGTAGTACTGTGTTTGTGTTGTTGTAATTGTTCTCGATGATGATGATGATGATGTTGATGATGGTGTGAACAGAGAGGGGGTGAAACTTGTTGGTGGCACAGAGCTTACTCCTCTCAAGGTTCACGCCAAGTCTTAGCCATCCAGTGCTCGGATCACTATTAAGAGGTCACACGCCCTCACTTCATGACTCACTGAGAAACGGTTTGTAATTTCACCCAGAAAATTACCAAAAAGCCTTAAACTTTTTTCATTTCTATGGAGCCTGCAGCTGTAGCTAAAATAATTTCACAGGTACCATAGAGGCACACAAAGAGTGTGTTTCCTATCTAGCAACGTAAAATATGTATTACTAGGAATTCATTTTAGTTTATGTTTAAACGTTGAAAAAAATCCGACCAGTCCCTTTTTTGCGATAATTTATTTTGTTTTTATGAGCTTAAGGCTGGTTTCCCAATTTTCAGACGAGGCCTAGGTTTAGACTGGAAGATGACAGACTATTTTTGCTTTAACGAAGCTAACGAACGTGAAAGCAAGAAACCCGGTTATGGTGAAAAACTGGTCTGTAGCTTAGACCGAGATGTAGGTTACGTTGAGAGGTGATAGCCTGTTATGAGTCGGTGTAGGCAACAAATGTGAAACCAAAAAACGACCGAAAGTGTATTGGATTCCGCAGAAATGTCAACACACTCCGAAAGCGCACAAGTGTCCCTCCACACACCTGTCACAAACTCGAGCGTCCGTTGGCGACGTTATTTACAGAGATGAGTTCGTTCACAGACAATACACCTGAGGTGACAAAAGTCTTGGGATACCTCCTAATATCGTATCGGACCTTCTTTTGCCCGGTGTAGCGCACCAACTCGACGTGGCAATGGACTCAACATGTCATTAGAAGTTCCCCACAGAAACACTGAGCCACGCTTCCTCTGTGGCCGTCTATAATTGCGAAAGTGTTGCTGGTGCATATTTTTGTGCACGAACTGACCTCTCGATTTCGTCCCGCAAATGTTCGACGGGATTCATGCCGGGCAATCTGAGTGGACAAATCATTCACTCGAATTGTCCACAATGATCTTCAACCAACCGCGAACAATTGCGGCCCGGTGACATGGAATATCGTCATCCATAAAAATTCCACATGAAGTCCATGAATGGCTGCAAATGGTCTCCAAGTTGCCGAACATAACCATTTCAAATCAATGATCCATGTAAACACAGCCTACACCATTATAGAGCCATCACCAGCTTGCGCAGTGCCTTGTCGGCAACTGGGCCGATGGCTTCGTGGTTTTCTGCGCCACCATCGAACCCTGCCATCAACTCATACCAACTGAAATCGGGACTCACCTCTCCAGGCCACGGCTTTCCAGTCGTCTAGGGTCCAACCGGTATGGTCACTATCCCAGTCGAGGCGCTGCAGGCGATCTCGTGCTGTTAGCGAAGACACTCGCATCAGTTGTCTGGTGCCATAGCCTACTAACACCAAATTTCGCCGCACTGTCCTAACGGATGAGTTCATAGTACGTCCGGTTATTTCACACAGTGTTGCTTGTCTGTTAGCAATGACAACTCTGCGCAAAAGCTACTGCTTTCGACCGTTAAGTAAATGTTGTCGGCCACTGTGTTGTCTTTGGTGAGAGGTAATGCCTGAAATTTGATATTCTCGGCACACTGTTGACACTGTACATCTCGGAATATTGAATTCCCTAACGGCTTCCGAAATGAAATGTCGCATGCGCCTAGCTCCAAATACCATTCCGTGCTCCAAGTCTGTTAATTCCCGTCATGGGTCAGTAATCACGTTGGACATTTTCTGACAAGAATAATCTGATTGGATATTCGAAAATATTCTTGGATTTTGCACTTCGATTATAGTAATATTCTAAATATATTATTTGGAAGACACTATATTCAAGTATCTTTATTCAAGTGTGCGGCAATATTGTCTTATATTCTCGTGGTTGTTTTTAGGCTGTGTAACAAGCTTCATATTCGTTGTATACGTTAGATGCAATCGCTTTCGAGGAAGAACTGTAGCCAGAAAAAAGAAACGAATGGATCGGTCAGGTCCACTCGACTGACAAAGAAATTACCTCTTTCGAAGCTCCTATGAGCGTCATGTCAATAGAGTAAGAGGTACGAGGGCAATCCCAAAAGAAAGGTCTCCTATTTTTTTTATAAGTACATAGACCTATTTATTTCTACAATGGTTTACATCAGTTAACAGCTTGAAAGAATGGCTCTGAGCACTATGGGACTTAACATCTGAGGTCATCAGTCCCCTAGAACTTAGAACTACTTAAACCTAACTAACCTAAAGACATCACACATCCATGCCCGAGGCAGGATTCGAACCTGCGACCGTAAACAGCTTGAACATTTAACTATTTTTCGACATAATCACCATTTCTGTCGATGCATTTTTGTAGACGCTGCGGCAGTTTTTGTATTCCCATGTCATATCAGCTCGCCGCCAAGCTGTTCAGAAAGTTATGAACCTCTTCTTTCACCTCGTCGTGGGAGCTGAATCGCTGGGACCACAGTTACCGCTGACAGGTATTGTGAGACTATGAAAAAACTCAAATGGGCAATTCAGAACCGGAGAAGTGGAATGTCGAGCAAGGGCATACACATTCTCCATGACAAGGCTCGGCAAACCGTTGCTCTCCTGCAACAGTTTCAGTGGAACATAATCACCCATCCACCCTATAGTCCTGACTTGGCACCCAGTTCCCTACGTTAAAAGAACATTTGGCCGAAAAGCGATTCAGCTTCGACGACGAGGTGAAACTTTCTGAACAGCTTGGCGGCGAGCTGGTATGACATAGGCATACAAAAACTGCCACAGCGTCTACAAAAATGCATCGACAGAAATGGTGATTATGTCGAAAAATAGCTAAATGTTCAAGCTGTAAACTGATGTAAACCATTGTAGAAATAAACAGGTCTATGTACTTATAAAAAAATAGGAGACCTTTCTTTTGGGATTGCCCTCGTAATTTCTGTACATTAATTTTTATCTATAACTTTTTTCCTTTTCTTCTGGCAGTCCCATGAGAACACTAACAGGGATAGGAAAACAGGGAAATTTTTCTGAAACCATCACATATCCATCTGCCTTGTCGGATTCATTTTGTGTTCAGAATGGTTCTTCAAAACTGTTGAACTGTGGTGACACATGCGTTATGGTAGCGGAGTTACATTAAACTTTGACGTTTTAGACACCGCGAAAACTAGTCAATATCTTGCACATGCATTCGAGACGAAGATCTGATTGACCACTTTCGCCTTTTTTTCTTCGTCACCTCCCAAGGCCGATGTTAGACTTGTCCAGGGCAACTCGAAGAAGGAAGGAAATAAGATTGGGGTTTAACATCCTGTCGAATCATTACAGACGGAGCACAAGCGCGGATTGTGTCAAGGGTGGGGAATGAAAACGGCCGTTCCGTTTCAAAGGAACCATACCGGCATTTCCCTGGAAATATTTAGGGAAATCACGCGAAACCTAAATCTGGATGGACGGACGCGGGTTTGAATCGTCGTCCTTGCGAATGCGAGTCCAGTGTGCTAACCACTGTGCTGCCTCGCTCGGTGAGGAGCTCGAAATAAGTACAGGGGACGCTATACGGTGTACGACGCTGATATGCTAACAGAAAAGTATCACAGTACTTCACCCTTCACTTCTGTCAATAAGGAAAAAAAACTAGTTATATTACGTCGTCTTAAACAAACTGCAGACGTAATTGAAGGAAGATTCTTCTAGGATTTTAGGCTGTGAAAGTTCAATTTATTCTGTATGATCGACTTTTCGATCACTCTACTGGAATCTTCTTCAGCATGTTCTGCTGTTCACGGTTAGAATCTAAAGGAGACCTCACAGACTGATCGAAATGTCGACCGCGTAGAAGAAACTAAACACGACGCGGTCGAACATTGTAAAAGGTTTTACCTTTAATAACAACTGCCACAAAAGCCTGCTGACTTACATAGCAGACATTATTGTTGCCATGTTTCATCCAAATCAAATTATGGACATTAAGTTTCGACGAACTTTGCAGGTCTAAAACGTCTCTTCATAATTCGTGGCGGATGATATTTGCAGCGCTTTTTGTGGAGGTTTTTTGCCATGTTTGAACTATCGGAAGGCAGTAGGCGGGCGTGATCTGCGTTTCAGCTGCGGGGACTGTTTGCGTTGGTGGACGGTATGGTGTGGCGTGGACACACACTACGTGGGCCGCGCGCTCTGCGTGCTTGGGAGGGCTACGCATGCCGCATTACTCAGTAGTGGGCGCCCGTGCACAGCACACACAGCTTCACTGCTCACCTGTTACGTTTCACTTTCAGCGGAACAGGTGTGGCAAGTAAACGCGCGAAAGTTTGAAGACAATGAAAAAATGTAATAAATTAATCTCAAGAATAATTAGAATATTGATGTATACATGAGAAAATAAAACATCAGGCATGGTCATGACTTTACAGCCACATGCACCAGCTCCGCTAGCACCAGCACCACAACTGTTAACACCGCTACGCTAATAATACCAGGAACACAGCAGTTAACAATGCAGCGTCCATAGAA
Source organism: Schistocerca americana (assembly GCF_021461395.2). Lineage (NCBI taxonomy): Eukaryota > Metazoa > Arthropoda > Insecta > Orthoptera > Acrididae > Schistocerca > Schistocerca americana. The sequence continues at coordinate 574,143,139 of NC_060120.1, forward strand.
CTGGGGATAATATTCTCTACTGATTTAATAGCACCATCACAAGTGTTAGCAGTACAACAACAGAAAAAGCGGCATCATTACTGTCAAAAGTAAATCATCAGTAAACGACTGTGTCGAGATGTGTATAGCGGTTCCCTTCGAATCTGCGAAGTCAGCAACGTCGGGTGTGGGCCAGTGCTAGGATTTATGACCGACAGTATATGCCAAGTGTTGTGTAAAATTTTCCCTTTGCTTTACGGCAGGGGAGACAAGATGGGTGGTGAAGTAAAGTCTCTGGTCACCAGTCTGTGCGCTAATGTTCTGGGTTAAATTCCAAACTTCTCCGCTGTGTCTCTTGAAGTGAAGGCACGCGTCACCTTTGATGGTGATCGAACCGTACATCCGTTGGGTGGGAAGGTTAAGTCTGACCGGCCGCTTGGTGCTCTTCGAAAGGAGTAGGCTATATGCCGGCATCGTGTTTCACCCTCTGCCTTCTCCCATCGTCTCCAATACGAACACGAGACTTCACTTAATACATACGCTTTCACACATAGCTCTCATACTTAGCGTAGGAATAGTGCCTGTGGTTGCGGAGGATAGTTAAAACCTTTACAACTAGAAGGTTGAAACTGCAGATCGGGGTCTCCCAGCCATTCATGATATACGACTTTACTTCAGCAAATCATCAGTAGCACTCATATTACTATAGTCAACAGCTCGAACCGTTGAGCTCTCCAAATACACTACTGGCCATTAAAATTGCTACACCAAGAAGAAATGCAGATGATAAACGGGTATTCATTGGACAAGTATATTATACTAGAACTGACATGTGATTACATTTTCACGCAATTTGGGTGCATAGATCCTGAGATCAGTACCCAGAAAAACCACCTCTGGCCGTAATAACGGCCTTGATACGCCTCGGCATTGAGTCAAACAGAGCTTGGATGGCGTGTACAGGTATAGCTGCCCATGCAGCTTCAACACGATACCACAGTTCATCAAGAGTAGTGACTGGCGTATTGTGACGAGCCAGTTGCTCGGCCACCATTGACCAGACATTTTCAATTGGTGAGAGATCCGGAGAATGTGTTGGCCAGGGCAGCAGTCGAACATTTTCTGTATCCAGAAAGGTCCGTACAGGACCTGCAACATGCGGTCGTGCATTATCCTGCTGAAATGTAGGGTTTCACAGGATCGAATGATGGGTAGAGCCACGGATCGTAACACATCTGAAATGTAATGTCCACTGTTCAAAGTACCGTCAATGCGAACAAGAGGTGACCGAGACGTGTAACCAATGACACCCCATATCATCACGGCGGGTGATAACGCCAGTATGGCGATGGCGAATACGCGCTTCCAATGTGCGTTCCCTGCCATGTCACCAAACACAGATGCGACCATCATGAAGCTGTAAACAGAACCTGAATTCATCCGAAAAAATGACGTTTTGCAATTCGTGCACCCAGGTTCGTCGCTGAGTACACCATCGCAGGCGCTCCTGTCTGTGATGTAGCGTCAAGGGTAAAGTCAGCGGCCAGAGTGGCCGAGCGGTTCTAGGCGCTACAGGCTGGAACCGCACGACCACTACGGTCGCAGGTTCGAATCCTGCGTCGGGCATGGATGTGTGTGATGTCCTTAGGTTAGTTAGGTTTAAGTAGTTCTAAGTTCTAGGGGACTGATGACCTCAGCTGTTAAGTCCCATGGTGCTCAGGGCCATTGTAACCTCAGCCATGGTCTCCGAGATGATAGTCCATGCTGCTGCAAAAGTCGTCGAACTGTTCGTGCAGATGGTTGTTGTCTTGCAAACATCCCCATCTGTTGATTCAGGGATCGAGACGTGGCTGCACGATCCGTTACAGCCATGCGGATAAGTTGCCTGTCATCAGGAAAATTTCTTTCGCAATTCCTTACAAAATTAAGGGGGTGCCAACCGTTATGCCTCTTTGCAGGGTCGAATTTTTCTTCGGCCTCTAAGATTTTACTGAAAGGTATTCTTTCAGTAAAATGTGTAGGTCCTGATTGTATTTTTCTTTCCAAGTCATACATTTTGCCTTGGATTTGTGAAGTGTTATGTTCACACTTCTTTTCGCAAGTAACAATCTGTTTGGTTAATTCTCTACTTGTTTCTGTTACAGATTGTTTAATCTGTGCAAATTCCGCATTACATTCTGTTTGTATTTCGGATTTAATACCAAATACCTTTTCGTCCACTTTAGTGATGACTAAGGGTTCTATTCGATCTTGAATTTTAATTACTTCAGTGTCAAATCTTTCGTTAATGTCATCAATTTCTCCTTGTACATTGGCAAATTTGCCATTGATGACAGTAATTTCGCTTTTAATACTTTTGATTTCATTACTCACTGTTCCTACCCTTGAGTTGACTTCTTCAATTTGTTTACTAAGTCTGGTACCCTGCATTTCGATTTGTTTACTTTGTGCTGCATTTTGTTGCCCCAGTGCTGCGATTTGTGCATTAATATTGTCACTGTGTGCTGCAATTTGTGCCTTAATATTGTCATTTTGCGCTGCAAATTGTGCAGACAGTATTCAAAGTAAATCAGTCAGATCTGGTGTCTTTTCACTTTTGGTTTCTACCGCATTTTCGTGTTCGAGTCCTACTTCCCTCTCAGTTTCTGGTGATTCGAACATATCCCGCGATTCATTAACATAGCCACTGTCTTCGACAACATCACCTACACTCCTGGAAATTGAAATAAGAACACCGTGAATTCATTGTCCCAGGAAGGGGAAACTTTATTGACACATTCCTGGGGTCAGATACATCACATGATCACACTGACAGACCCACAGGCACATAGACACAGGCAACAGAGCATGCACAATGTCGGCACTAGTACAGTGTATATCCACCTTTCGCAGCAATGCAGGCTGCTATTCTCCCATGGAGACGATCGTAGAGATGCTGGATGTAGTCCTGTGGAACGGCTTGCCATGCCATTTCCACCTGGCGCCTCAGTTGGACCAGCGTTCGTGCTGGACGTGCAGACCGCGTGAGACGACGCTTCATCCAGTCCCAAACATGCTCAATGGGGGACAGATCCGGAGATCTTGCTGGCCAGGGTAGTTGACTTACACCTTCTAGAGCACGTTGGGTGGCACGGGATACATGCGGACGTGCATTGTCCTGTTGGAACAGCAAGTTCCCGTGCCGGTCTAGGAATGGTAGAACGATGGGTTCGATGACGGTTTGGATGTACCGTGCACTATTCAGTGTCCCCTCGACGGTCACCAGTGGTGTACGGCCAGTGTAGGAGATCGCTCCCCACACCATGATGCCGGGTGTTGGCCCTGTGTGCCTTGGTCGTATGCAGTCCTGATTGTGGCGCTCACCTGCACGGCGCCAAACACGCATACGACCATCATTGGCACCAAGGCAGAAGCGACTCTCATCGCTGAAGATGACACGTCTCCATTCGTCCCTCCATTCACGCCTGTCGCGACACCACTGGAGGCGGGCTGCACGATGTTGGGGCGTGAGCGGAAGACGGCCTAACGGTGTGCGGGACCGTAGCCCAGCTTCATGGAGACGGTTGCGAATGGTCCTCGCCGATACCCCAGGAGCAACAGTGTCCCTAATTTGCTGGGAAGTGGCGGTGCGGTCCCCTACGGCACTGCGTAGGATCCTACGGTCTTGGCGTACATCCGTGCGTCGCTGCGGTCCGGTCCCAGGTCGACGGGCACGTGCACCTTCCGCCGACCACTGGCGACAAAATCGATGTACTGTGGAGACCTCACGCCCCACGTGTTGAGCAATTCGGCGGTACGTCCACCCGGCCTCCCGCATGCCCACTATACGCCCTCGCTCAAAGTCCGTCAACTGCACATACGGTTCACGTCCACGCTGTCGCGGCATGCTACCAGTGTTAAAGACTGCGATGGAGCTCCGTATGCCACGGCAAACTGGCTGACACTGACGGCGGCGGTGCACAAATGCTGCGCAGCTAGCGCCATTCGACGGCCAACACCGCGGCGGTTCCTGATGTGTCCGCTGTGCCGTGCGTGTGATCATTGCCTGTACAGCCCTCTCGCAGTGTCCGGAGCAAGTATAGTGGGTCTGACACACCGGTGTCAATGTGTTCTTTTTTCCATTTCCAGGAGTGTATTTTGTCTTGATTAGTACGCGCGAAAGTCATAGCTTCGATCTGTTTATTGACGTCTGCGTGATAACGTACATAATTTAACTCGCGGGTAGTGCCATCTATTGGTGTGCTGCCTGAACTGCTTTCAATTGCATTCTGTTCTCGCGTATCTAGATTTATTTCTGATTTCCTGTCCATTTTAGTTGCAATTAAGTATTGATATCTTTAATTTTCAATTTAAGCTGAACTGTCGCTATCCGTTCTGTCAAATAATGTACAGGTTCGTGCCGCTGGATGTTTTATGTTCACTCTATGTTTGTAAAATGCTAACTATTTATAATTTTTTCCGTCTGCAGGTGCAAACAGGAACAACGTCCGGTCACGCTGCTCCACGTATAACACTTCTGTCCGCTACTGTTATACCATAACCTTAAGGTTGGAGGCAGGTCGTGAAATGAAGCTATCTTGTTAAAGCAATTATGGTATAAAGCAACAGAGCAGTGTTACCCTCTGAGAGGAATTTTGTTATGTTGACCGTGTTGTACCTAACGGAGGTGGCTTATCGGAAATGAAAATCGGAATTACGTAAATATTTGAACAGTAACAAACAAAATTTTGCCTATCTGCACTGTTTAACTGATAAAGAAAACGGTCGCCAGCCTGACTAGGCAAGAGAATGATTAACATTCTCGTTCAAGAAAATAGTTATTAGTAACTCTAATGGATAAACAGAACCTATACTTGGCCACACGCGAGTGCAATGAACTCTGACACATACATATGTTTACGTTAAGATTGAAGCTAATAACTGGAGCAGCACAAACTATTTGCAAAAATATAACAGATACCGAAACACTCTATTACTTTCAGGACTTGTTCAAACTGAATGGTCTTTATATCATTACTATTAACATTCACTGCAGGATTATAAATTGTACATAGGTGTAGTCTCTCTCAGTTAAATACTTTACTATTTAAAATGAAAGTTAATTGGAATCCACTAACAGGTTGCTTCTCACTATCATTTGAATAAAGATATTATGGTTTTCCTAATTAGTGGTCTTTCCGTTACTTGTTACCGAGCATTAACACAATAGACAAACTGTGGATCCTGGTATACTATTAATATGCACTTCTAATACACAAGAGAGACAGACACTTTGCAAACATGAGTATAGAACGTTTCACAACTGCAGTTTTCCACTTTTACTACCGTGAGACACAAAATTAACATACATGTAAGATACTGACTCACCTTCTGCGATTTACAACAGGCAGTAATGTAATCATTTACTAAGCAAACCTTTATAAGCCTCAGTGTTGAGAACTTTTAATTTGAAGTTGGCAACAACACATTAATAAGCAGTTTTACTGGGAAAATTATTGTCAGTAAGCATCATTAACTTTAATCCACTCTCTTGCCACATTAACTTTAACTTTCTTTTTGCTATGTTCAAGAGGCATCAATTAGCAAAACACTGGGCTTTAATGTACTTTCAGTAAGGACACTCGGAAATCACTTTAGTTCAAACGGAGAGGAACCTGAGAGGTGTTATGATGAGGAGAAAAATCAAGGTAGGTACATATTCAGATATAAATTACCTTACATTTGAGTACGCTAACACATCCATTAAGCTGATCCTTCACTGTACATCATCGTAGCATTCCGATGCAATGATTGCGCAATGTGGTGTGCAACTGCATGTTGGTAGCTGGAATTGCAGGTAGAATTGCTGGACTCTGTCAGTTCTTGGTGGCGATGATAGATAGAATAGTTCCAGCTATTTATCCATCCATCCGAGGTATTGGAAAGTAGCAGAAAAAGCCTCTCTCGGAACCAGCACAATATGCATCATTTACATGGCAGTGCACAGTTTGGTAGCTCGTCCCAGACTCGTGCTTGTCCCCGACTGACTATTGTTCCACCTTTTTCACCTAGGCCAACCACAACTTGCGCGCACTACACAGTTCCGTTCCTGAGGGGAACCACTACACCTTTTACATACAAACTAACTCAGAACCCTAAGTGAGGATCAGCAGTTTACATAACAGCAACCAAATACATTAAATAAAACAGAACATTTGCACATATTGACATTTCTACAAAAAATTATGCACGCAGAAATTACAATTATATATAGTAAGTTTTGTTCCCTCCAAATGGGACAAAGAATTTAAATGACAGATACACTACATTGCATAGAATCAAATCATGACATCAAAGTTTTAACAAAGAAAGGAGTATACAATTTTGTGTTATCTATTCAATCAAACACATTTACAGAAGCTTAACGATGTAATATTAAATGAAACAAAAGCAAAATAAATCAGTAGAGCACTAGAGTTATGGTGTTACAGAATGTCCTCAGTAAGGTCTCTCATACAGTAATGTAGTCCACCGCCAAACCTGATAAAGTATTTTTTTAAAATTCCTTATTCTATAGCCTAGTCGTGCTTTATAATGTCATTTCCCTTCATGTGCTTGAATTTCCTTCCAAGACAACTAGTTTCAAAGAACTAAAATCAATATACATAATAATGTAACAGTCGTTTGTCCACACATGCCGCTTAACACTACAATCCACTTCCGCAGCTACATGGGGGGTTGTATGGCACGGTGGTCATCCACCATCTGTCCGTGAGTAAGGTTTCCCTTTGAAACTGCGCGGATTGGATTCGATTATATGGATGCCCACAAAGAGGATCACACCAATGGACTTTTTATGGGAAGTCAATGACTTGGCCGGGAGTCGTGTACCGGAGTAACCAAGCATGGCCAGAATGTTCTTTCCAAAAGGTTGGAGGATCTCCACAGTGTTATAGAATCTCCAACAATGTTCGAGAATGTTCCACAGTGTTCTAGAATGCTATAGAATTTTCCAGAATGTTCCAGAATGTTCTGGGATGTTCGCGAAAGTGAGATAGTGAACAGTGTGTTAAGTGGAATTTTAGTGTGTTAAGTAATATTAACATTTAACAGGATGCCTAAATGTAAATGAGGAGGAGATCTTGCTAATGGTGGATTGAAAACAACAAAACAGAAGAAATAGCGAAGATATGAAACAGATGAAACGCGAGATGCATGTTTAACTTCACAACAGAAGAGAATGAATAGACCGAAAGGAAACTTAACAGATAAATAACGAGACAAGAGAAAAGGTACGAGTGAAACTCGCAGCAAGCAGATATGGAGAAAACGCTGCTGAAACAAGATTACGAATGAGCTGAAAAGAGTTACAATGAGCGAATTTTGTGAAAGATAACGTTTGCAAAGCGCATGAATAAAACAGTAGTGTGCCATAAGTGCAAAGCAGATAAGTACAGACTACAATTTAGCAAATGAAGTATTCCGTAAAGAGTACAACAAATGCAAACGTCATTGGCAAAATGGATCAAGTGTGGCAGTTCTGTGGTGCCAAGAAATTCTGTGAAGAAACGCCAGGAATATGTATCGTGAGTGGAAAAATTTGTATAGCACCACTGGAAGTGCGTCCACCAGAATTATTTCATTACATTGCTGGTGAAACTCTGGAATAAAAACTTTTCTACAAAATTTGGGAGCGTAAATGCTTGCTTTCAAATGGCATCATTTGGTGCTACTTCCTTGAGCAGCGAAAAACGTTAGGTACAAATTCATCAAGGATAAAATATCGGAGTTCAGTGAAGAGGTATTTAATCAAGCACTTATTTGTTTGGAAGACAAATTATTGACAATAATCAAACTTAAGTGGAACTCAGAATGCAAGCGGCACGATGAGTTGGAACCGATGCATTGAATTCCGAAATATTGAAAGAGAAACATTATAATATTGATGGATTATTGTTATATTTTTGAATGTCAGTCTTTAGGATCTTTTCGAATATTCTCAAGTGATCCAGAAGAAAATGAAGACTAAGCGAAGTGGACGTTTTTCAGTTAGTTCGTAATAACTCTCCTACTTGATGCAATGTCGTAGCTCAGTTAGTAAGACGGTTCGAGTGGAAGCAACCGCATGAAAAATATAGACCAAAACTGTCTACTCAGGTACGATCAATGTTTGATTTTGGCATCTCCCTTCCACACACATATTTCAATACGAAATTTATTGGTGAAAGCCGTAATTGATCATCTGCATGGAGTAGAGGTAGCACTGCTCTCTACCGACGACGGTTTGACGTGTCTGTTATAATACCTGCGGATTTTATGCCTACACAATCTCCGTATAACAGAAATTGACGCAGTTTGCATCCATTAAGTCATTTATTTCGCAAGGGACCGTAAAGTTACATTAAAAGACTGAACTTTAAGGGTATCTCAGAAGAACCTACTTGAAAGTTACGAAATGTTATCAAGGCTTAATTGACCAGTGTTACTCAGCTAATTGCTTATCGCTAACGCAGAGAACGCGAAGATAAACTCGAGCTTACAGCAACTAGCACAGATGCATACAAACAATTATTCTAACCATGCTCCTTCCAGCAATGGAACGGAAAGGAGTATAATTATTTTATATTATAACACGCTACCTTTGGCACGCACATTATTGTTTCCTTGAGTGCTGATGAAGATGTAGTGTCCTGGTGGTTCGCAACTTCCACGATTACCATCGTTTTGCTGAGTGTCTTTTTTGCTAATTGTTCCTCGTTTCTGATCCGTAGTTCCAGAATGGACTGCTTCCCTAATTAAAAACACACGCCCTTGCTAAGTAATGTGCGTTATCCATCAGCGGCCGATAGGGCGAAGAGATGTTATTATCGTGATAGCCCCCCACCCAGTTGCGGTGCCGTTGGCGTGAGTCGGTCGAGTCAGGAAGTTTAATCCCGCAGGACCACTCGTGTGCCGTACTCGCTTATCGCATTCCTCTTGAATTGCTTCAGGCAACTGTGGCACTCATCTGATGGCTAGCTGCCCGAGGTCTCTATCTGAGAGGTAGCTTATCTCCGCGCATCCAGCAAAATGTAGCAACCACCAGTCAAACTGCGATAATCAATCCTTTACATACGAGTTCTAATTCTAACCTTAATCAGATTTTGAAATTCTGCAGTTCTTTCCTTTAGAATGTAAAATAACTAAAGCGAGTTTTCGGTCATATTGAACAGTGGAAACGGAAAACTGTGAAAGTGCTTTTTTTCCACGAAACGCGGTTATAAAGTGGTATCGTGTTCTCGGTACTCCATTGCATGTCCCTAGACTAGATCCAAGTGCGAAACCTTGTATAAATCTTGTATAAATTATTTCAAACATGCGTTGGTAGATCTCGCATGGTCTTTGTGCCAAGCTGTGCTTCCTTCTGGGCGTCCAAAATTTAACAGATATGAGACATCTTTTTTTTTTTTTACTACAGTTCTCCTATTTAAAAGCGTAATGCTGTTTTTCTGTACTTGTATTATCACAAATATAACGTAGTGCCTTGGTATTAACGGAACTATTTTGTCGAAAACTGACATTACTGAGAGTGAGAGCGTGGGTGCGCGCAAAATGCAAGTTCATTCTTGCAAAGAAGAACACATCAGCCAGCCATTGTTAATTATGATATTTATTTACACAAATAGCACCTTTAGAGTTTCATGTTCAGACGGTTGTTCAAATTTGTATTATGTCTGTTGTTGACATTACTTGTTGAAAAAGAAAACAGCCAACAACGAATGTAAACAATAACGAATGTAATAAGCCGGTAACGACGCTATTTGTGTAAATAAATTGCTTTATTAATAGCGGTTGTTTGCTGTTTTCTTCCTTGCAAAAATGTTTTTTATAAGGCATTCATTTTCCAATTTGTCACAATTTTCCAGTGATGCAATGACCAGCACAACTCTGTGGTATTAGAACATCTGCTCAATTTTTTTGGATACATATCAGTTACATACAAACAGAGATACACCCTTTTTCTTCTTCTGACAAATGTCAGAACGTTTCCTATTTCTCCTCTTCATATAATCAGAAATGTTAGTGAGGTATCCCCCAACAGCATAAGAACCACCAAATAAATAAAGTCACTGTTCCCACAGTTACACAGCAACTGTACCGTTAATTTAATCGCTGCGGTGATGTGTCTTTTTAGTTTATACAAAGTTATTGTAAGAAGAGACACAGACATAATACTTTTGGGCCACTTTCCCTTTAAAAGCGGGGATACTTTTAACTCAGGAATGGGGTGGTCACTAGTGATTTCTCGAATTACTGCTAGATATCTCGTAGTTAAAAAATTCCTTCACTGACACAGTGAGCTGTAACTGTGCATCTTCCTGCTGGAAAATAAAGTCTCATTTATTTTTCAACAACTTGAGACACATACCATACTTTGCTGAGAGACTTGCTTCTTCCGCAGTGAATAGTCTGTGTGGAAAAAAATAGATATGGTTCTTTTTCGCAAAACCGCACAGAATACGTTACCTTTAACGTTATTTTTCACGTTTAGTGGTAAAATATAACTGCTAGTTCTTCAAATTGTGACACTTTATCTGTGAACTGTTCCAGGCAAACGAAACGTTGTCTCAGTACTGAGGTCCAAGGGCAACGTTGGTTGTTGTTACTCTTTCCTTTCCTGCAGAATGAAGTTGCATATCTATGTCTGTCTTTCTTTTTCTTCTGATTTAAGTGATTGCAGTAACTAAATTACGTTCTCTTTTACTGTCAGATAGTTTAAATCTTTTGAAACTTTACTGGGAAATCTAAACTTAAGACTTACTCATTTCATTAAATATTGTGTATTGTTGGTAACTGATTGAGGAATTCCTACAACGTTCCCACTTTATGTTTAGCGACGACATAAGGCCTCCCCGCCGACATAACAGAGCTGTTCAGATACAACGACCAGTTTTGTGAACAGACGAATGAAATATCCACGGTGAATGTGTTAGCCACGTGGTAGCAGATGCCTTCATGGAAAATTTAGAACGGGCACTGGGTACTGCTACCAAAACCCGTACATCTGGTCACCTTACGTAGGCGATACATTTCTGTTGGAGGGACATGCAAAAAGGAACTATGTCATTTTAATGTGTACCTCAAAGAGGTTGATTTGTATATTCAGTTCACCGTGGAGTAGGAGGAGGAGAAAGATGATGGCAGATTACACTTTCTGGATCTGTTAGCGTTCGAGATAGAAGATGGTAATTTGTGTCACACACGCGAAGTTACCTAACTGGCATTCAAATTGCCATCCACAGCAAAAGAGTGATGCCACAAAAATGTTAGCGGATAGAGCGAAGAACGTGTATGACCTGAATTGCTCGGTACAGAGTAAGGAGCGTTTATACTAAACTCGATAGATGGAAAAGAATTCAGAATTGAGTTACACAAAGTAGTGGCACAATGTTGAGCTTTTACATCAACATGAATAGTATTCCAACTAGATTTTGTGAGAACACCTAAAGCTTACTTTTACACAATTATTCATTAATGCTCTTGTCTTACTCTACAAAGAAGTATTGCAAGCTAAATCAGAATAGATGATGATTCTTTTGATGCTAAAATGGCATACAGGTCAAAGAATGTTCCGGTGGGAGAAAATACTAATTCAGGAAGAGTTTACAGGTCAAAGAATGTTCCGGTGGGAGGAAATACTAATTCAGGAAGAGTTTACATCGATCTAAAACGCAAAGAAAAAATGTAAGCAGGAATCTACAATTAAGTGCATTCATGGACTTGAAGTTTCACCTTCAAACGCAAAAGTAATGAAGTAATGGTAAGCTGCTGAACTCCGCTATGAATATATTATCCAGTTTCGCAATCTTGTGACATGAAGTATAATAAATCAAGATAAGTTTCTTCATCTCAACGCAGAGAAGTGATCACCGAGAATGTAAAAAGGAAGGAAACATCGACAGTGTACCAATAGGAAAAGCAGTGGTGAGGTAGTGCCTGTCTCTGCTGCCACTTTCCAAGGAGTTGTTGGGATGTTGTGTTATAAGCAGGTTCCATGAACGAGGAAGGACGCCATAGGAAAGGAGAGGAGGTGACAAAAGAGGAAAGAATCGTAAGGAGCTATCTATTGCCACTAAGAATGATATAAATAAATATAAATGCAGAGAGAGCCAAAATATCAGGGGGACGTTTACTAGAGATTATGTGCCTACAGATCTCACAGTTAATAAAATGTTCAAGAGATTCTATGGAGAAATAAAAAGTTTAGAACTAAAACAATGCTTCTTATCAAAATACAAGCATACGTTTTACAAACATTTCAGCAAATCATTCACGACTATGCACATCGACACCCGCTCCACTTTTAAGTCTCGTTTACTGGAAATGAAGCAGAATCATGTCTGGAGAAAAAGAATCAACTACGAACTAGACACAAATTACATAAAATTCAAGCAAAGCGGTTTTATGATATAATGAAGGAAGAGAATCCAACTATCATTAAGATTTACTCTGACATGCAGGAAAACCGGCCTGTTGCAAAACTATCAGTTGGTGTGATTTTCTATGGTGAACAAGTATGGTTATACAATCTGTGCATCATGATTCATACTAGAGAGAGAGAGAGAGAGAGAGAGAGAGAGAGAGAGAGAGAGAGAGAGAGAGAGAAATTATCGTTTTCTACACATGGTTGGAGCTATAATCTCCAAGAGGGTGCAGCCAAGTTGACTCTGCTTTGCTGCATTTCCGTTCTGACTTCGATGAGAATCTATGAAATGATGGCACCAATACTGTACATATATTCTCAGACTCTTGCAGCACCCAAAATAAGATCAGTTGTATAATGGCGTCGCTTGCAGAGACCTTGGAAAAGAGTGCAAAATTCATTAATATTCGTCACTTCTTTCCTGTTCGTGGTCAAGGCTACATTCCTTCACACCGATTGTTTAGTATTATTACGAAACATTTCCAACCAACTCTAACATCAACCCTTTTACCAAAACAAAATTCGGTTAGCACAGAAAAGAAGAAAGATATGTCTGCCTAGCTAAAGTATTTACAAATTCAAGGTGATAGAAGGAGTTGTACAAATATGACATAGAAGAATAATTTATAGATTTAAGGGGGAAACTTGGCAGTAGCAATGTAACAATTACATGCAATACTTTTGTAGCTCAGTTATTGTTTCATTATGTTATGTAGCACTGATAATAACGATATAGGCTAAACAATTACGTTAAAATAATTGTTATTATTGTATTATGCCACTGTATTTCTATTATATTGTCTGTATTCTCAATAGGGATAGAAACTAGAAGTTAAAATGCAATATACAATAATGTATGCAAAAATATGCTTTATTGAATAATTAAAACATTAAAAAGTTAGTTACAAAAAATTAAAAAGTTACTTGGAACTAAAAATGGAAAAAGCTGATACTGGCAGTAATTATACGCATTTCACTTTTGAAAAAAACTTAGAAAATTACACCTCATAATATACTGATAAAAGTTAAATTTTAGTATATATATATGATTACAACGTTGTATTATATTAATGAGATCTACTAGCAAAATTAAAATTTTCAAAACTGAGGGTCTATACAAGGGCGATGTTCTTGAGGACAATATTATAGAATGGAAGAGAATGTAGATGAAGATGAAACAGGAGATATGATACTGCGTGAAGAGTCTGACAGAGTACTGAAAGACCTAAATCGAAACAAGGCCCCGGTAGTAGACAACATCCCATTAGAACTAATGACAGCATTGGGAGAGCCAGGTCTAACAAAACTCTACCATCTAGTGAGCAAGATGTATGACACACGCGAAATACCCTCAGACTTCAAGAAGAAAGTAATAATTCCAATCCCAAAGAAAGCAGGTGTTGACAGATGTGAAAATTACCGAACTATCAGTTTAATAAGTCACGGCTGCAAAATACTAACACGAATTCTTTACAGACGAATGGAAAAACAGGTAGAAGCCGACCTCGAAGAAGATCAGTTTGGATTCCGTAGAAATGTTGGAACACGTGAGGCAATACTGACCCTACGACTTATCTTAGAAAATGGATTAAGGAAAGGAAAACCTATGTTTCTAGCATTTGTAGACTTAGAGAAAGCTTTTGACAATGTTGACTGGAATACTGAGGATATAAAATGTAGACTGGCAATGGCAAGGAAAGCGTTTCTGAAGAAGAGAAATTTGTTAACATCGAGTATAGATTTAAGTGTCAGGAAGTCGTTTCTGAAAGTATTTGTATGGAGTGTAGCCATGTATGGAAGTGAAACGCGGTCGATAAATAGTTTGGACAAGAAGAGAATAGAAGCTTTCGAAATGTGGTGCTACAGAAGAATACTGAAGATTAGGTTGGTAGATCACATAACTAGTGAGGAGGTATTGAATAGAATTGGGGAGAAGAGAAGTTTGTGGCACAACTTGACTAGAAGAAGGGATCGGTTGGTAGGACATGTTCTGAGGCATCTAGGGATCACCAATTTAGTATTGAAGGGCAGCGTGGAGGGTAAAAATCGTAGAGGGAGACCAAGAGATGAATACATTAAACAGATTCAGAAGTATGGAGGTTGCCGTAGGTACTGGGAGATGAAGCTTGCACAGGATAGAGTAGCATGGAGAGCTCCATCAAACCATTCTCTGGACTGAAGACCACAGCAACAACAAGTGAAAATAGAAGAACTCATTTTATGCAAAACTGTAGTTGTTGCATTTATCGAGTTTTGAAAAAACGCTCGCTATTGTAATATCTCACCAATGCGTTGTCCAACGATGGAACTTCGTCTGCTGATATAAAAAGAAAACTAACGCCACATTTGAAGATCATAGAGTTGTACACCGTCTGCGAAATCCACGGATTTCCTATCATTAATTAAAGACGTTATTCATTGCAGAGGAAAGATCATGAAGAAGCGGTATATCAGCGTAGTCTACAAAACAAAATGAACAAATAAGATGGGTGAGGGTGCTTTTAAACTATTGGAAAAGCAGGAATCTGCAGAATATCATGTATTTATGGAGACGTTTACGTGGACATTACAAAAAGGACGATGGAGAAACAACAGGAAGGATATAAGGACAACTGTAAAAAGCGAGTAAGATTAGCAGTTGCTTAACACGCTTAGCTGCTGGGAGACCATTTCATTCACTATGATAAGGCTGAGGTCCTGCCTGCCACGAGTGGATAATACGGTGCACTAGCGGAGAGAGGCGATAGAGATTACTAAATTCGTCAATAATTTTGACGAGAAGTAGGAGGGTTGAAACTGGGTGGTATCTGGAATCAAGTGCTGAAATGTATGTTTACCATCCTTCCACCATGGGGTGATAGGGATAGCGGACGGTAGAAATCGACAATGACAAACTGCGCTTGAGTTTTAAAAACATGTGACGCCACGCCTCCGTGCGAGGGCACGCAGAAACGAAATTTTATTGAGTCAGTTGCGAACCAAGGTGTGAATCATATCTTCACGGAAGCTAGAACGTTCTGTAACACTCCATTGTCCTCCCAAAAACGTAGACCATATTTAGAGGCTCTGAGCACTATGGGACTCAACATCTTAGGTCATAAGTCCCCTAGAACTTAGAACTACTTAAACCTAACTAACCTAAGGACATCACACACACCCATGCCCGAGGCAGGATTCGAACCTGCGACCGTAGCAGTCCCGCGGTCATATTTAGAGGGTACAACAGCATGATGACATTTAACACTCATCACTTGAATTGTGATGACTAAACAGTTAATTAACAGAAGCACTGACTTGCTTAGTACTTTCCGTCACACAATTCCATAGCATATGCAACTGAACAACTGCTTGAGTAATATAACTTGTCACAGAATATTCGCAAGGAATTTCGAGAGGGCGGCAGAGCAGGGGAACTGTCCGCGAATGTTAACGCAAGAGAACTCCCACTGTGGAAAACGTGTTTTGCAGGTGCTCCACACTTTTCACGATTTCGACTGTGATAAAATGACACTGCAGTGTTCATGTTTGACGCGCTAGTGTAAATGTCACGAAGTCAGTGAAGTAACAAATCCGCGCGTTTTACATTTTTTTCTATTTTTGTTTGTATACGTAAGCCGACTTCTGAATTTTCCTTTGCGTGAGACCCTGTGTACCAGTATGTCCAATTCAAGCTTCTTGGTTCTAATATTTTTCTGTTCGTGTTGTTTTCCCACAGCCTTTCCTTGATTGTCAAGACGTTTGCGTAGTGATATACTGCAGTTTCGAACATTTCCAAGTGCCACACAAAATTCGTACAATATCGTCAATTGTAAACTTAATCTGTACTTTTTAGAAACTTAACAGCTCATATACAGTTGTTTCCTAATTTCATTGTATGTTTATGCGATGTGTATATACCAACATGAATATATGTAAGATCTCCACGCAGCCCCATCTCCACCATTAAAAAAAAAAAAAAATTAAAAAAAAGGCGCTACAGCTTTGTATATTGGCAGGTATTTCCGCAAATATTTTTCTGCATCCTGAGCTGTCAAGAAAGCAGCCACCCAACAACAAACCTGTCTGTTTGTAATGGGAATGCCTGTGCTTGTCACTGGGCGACATACTTCTCACTATTGATCAGCATTTATGCGGGATAACCTTTCCTGAGCAAGGCAAACACTTCAGCTAACCTGTCCCTACTTGACTTTTGGGAAGGCCTCGTGTACCGGTTGCGGCTTAAGTGTTCCTTTCGTCCTCTGTGCCTGTTATAGAAGTATTACATTAGTGACCATAACCTCAAAAATGTTTCAGGGAATAAGTCTTTCATCCCAGGTTTTTCTGCTTTGATGAAAGACGTCTGTTTTGGGTGATAATCACTTCATTTTTAATAGTAACTAGTAATACTCGAAGCAGAAATCACACAGAATTCATTCCCATAACAAACAAGCTCGAGATGCTGTTTTTCACTTAAGCTCGAACTTAGCCAGTGAGACTCATTTCACCTGTCAGGAAACATGTCGTGTCCCGTGTCAAGGGGAGGCAAATGCAAAAAGATAGAAATCTATTAAATATCACCATTTCAGACGTGTGGTGAATAATTATACCTCATAGAGTAATGGTTATAAGAGATGAGAAGGAACACCAGGTGCACTTAGTGTTTATGGCTATGGGTCTCATTCAGCATGGTGAAAAGGCTGTTCTGGCGATGGAACAGGATGCAACCAACTGCATATTATGGCACACACTGGAACAAATGATGCCTGTCATCCGGGCCTCCAGGCCTTACTTGGATCATACCAGCAACTGGCATAGAAGGTGGAGGAGACCAGCTTTGCTCATGAAATTCAACAAAGCTCACTGTCTGCAGTATTGTACCCAGAGCTTATCAAGACCCATGACACTGAGTTGAGTGCAAGGCTTGTCAGATAATTCGAAAGCTCTGTGACAAATGAGGCTGCGACTTCTTAAAAAGGTTGGAAACTATAGCGGTCCACGACGAAACGGGTCAGTGTTGCACTACACATCAGAGGCTGCTATCCAGGTAGCATGACAGCTTGTGGGGTCCACACAACGTTCTTTTCTTCATTAGGCGACCCATCCTCCAGTCCAGTAGTTGTAGTGGACCCAGAAGTATGCCCTTCCCCATAGGCAAAAGTATTAAAATCCCACTGGTTAACTGCCAAAGCATTCGCAACAAAATGCCAGCCTAAAGCCCTCTTGAATATATTTGGACCCCACATAATATCACCAATAGGAAGTTCGTTAAAATCGAAAACTGATAGCAGCGAGATATTTGGTGAAATTTAATTGTTTATTGAAAGGATAAGCTAGTGGGAGATTGAGGTGGTGTATTTGTTGCAGTATACAAAAAACTCAAATCCACAACTTTGAAATCGGAACTGCATGCGAGATTGTTTGGGTAGAACTCAGTATAAAGGTTGGGCATAATCTTGTAATTGGATCTTTCTATCGACCACAATACTCACCCCTATAAATAAAAACAAGAAACTTTTAACGAAACAAAGGCTAATGTGTAGTAGATGTAAAATAAAGCATGGTGCTGTAGACAGACAGATACTGGATGAAGCCCAGTTGACTGTCAAGTCTTCAACGAGACTATGGTAGCAGAATAACGTCGAAAGATCTCACACGAAGTCCAAAGAAATTCTAGTCACATATAAAATCTATGTTCGAACCAATAATTGTGTCCAGACACTGATAGGTCAGACAGGAACTGAAGTTGAGGGTAGCAAAGCAAAAACAGAAATGGTTAACTCTGTTTTCAAATATTCTTTTACAAAGAAAATCCAACGCCACTGCCACAATTTAATTCTCGAATCACTGTAAAGAAGAGTGAAATATTTGTGTCAGTGTCGTCGAGGAAGAGCTGAAGTCATTAGAACTGAACGAAGCTCCAGGCCCGATGGAATACCTGTCAGATTCTATACCGAATTTTCGGTTGAGTTAGCTCCTCTTTTAGCCGAAATATGTGGTAGATCCCTCGAACAAAAAACCCTGCCCATGTGTTGAAACAAATCACCAGTAGCACCCATCTTGAAGAAGGGTAAGTGATCCACAAAACCATCACCCAACATCTATGACATCCATTTGTTGCAGAATCTTAGAACGTATTCTGAGCACGAATGTTATGAGGAAGCTCGAAGGGAATGGCTTCCTCCAACCAACCAGCGTGGTTTCCGAAAACATCGATTATGTGCAATCCAATTCGCTCTTTTCTCACGTAGTGTACTTATAGCTATGGATCAGGGCGGTGAGATACATAGAGTATATCTTGATTTCCGTAAAGCATTTGACTCAGTACCACACCTACGCCTAGTATCGAGAGTACAATCGTATGTGGTCTCAAGTGAAATTTGTAACTGTATTGAGGATATCTTGTTAGAGCGGACACAGCATGTTATCTTGGTTGGAAATCATCGGCAGAGGTGTAGCCCACAGCCGTGTCTTGGTACCCTTGCTATTCACGTTGTGCATTGCTGACTTTGCAGACTTTATTAATAGTGACAGACATTTCGCAGATGACACAAATATCTGTAATAACGCATTATTTCATCAAGGCTGCACAAATATTCATTCAGATCTTGATAAGATTTCAAAGTGGTGGAAACATCGGTTACTTGCTTTAAATGTTTAGAAATATAAAATCTAGGATATGACAAAAAGAAAGAAATGTAA
The DNA here is from genome assembly GCF_021461395.2 of Schistocerca americana. Taxonomy (NCBI): domain Eukaryota; kingdom Metazoa; phylum Arthropoda; class Insecta; order Orthoptera; family Acrididae; genus Schistocerca; species Schistocerca americana. Next base: position 574,162,238 of record NC_060120.1, read on the forward strand.
TATCCTATGAATAGAATATCTGTTGGAACTGGTCAACTTAACAAATCGCTGGACTTATTAATTTATGTGGTTATGGGTTCAGCTGCAGGCAGATGAGTTGGGAATCTCAGGTTTGTTATTGGAATACTAGTGGAATACAGTTAGTCTGGAAAAAAGATTGTTTACAAAAGACTTGTGCGAACCATCCTAGAAAATTGTTCAAGTGTGTGGTACCGGTTCGATAAGGGACTAACAGAGAGGAATTTAGACGCATCCAGAGAGGGGCAGCACGAAGGTCACATGTTTGACTGATGGGAGCCCGTCACGGAGGTACCGTACTGAAAAATCTGAGCTATCGTGAGCCTAAGGGCAGGCACCCAGAATCCCGGGAAATGTTACTTACAAAGTTTCAGGAACCTTCTTTGAGGAATCTAAGAATATACTGCAACACGCTACTTATTGCTTCCGCAGAGATCACGAAGACAAGATTAGACTAATTGCAGTGTGCACAGAGAGTTTATGCAATCATTATTGCAGCGCTCCATAAGTGAACGGAACGGAAATAAGTCATAATAACAGACTGAATGCTAAGTACCGTTTGACATGCACTTCAGTGCGGTTTGCAGAGTAAGGATATAGATGCAGAATTGATGTGACACTGGCGCGCTGCGTCATTGCATCTACATCTATATCTTCATCTAAATCTACATCGCTACTCTGCATATCACACTCTTGAGTGCCTTCACAATAATTCCCTCTTATTCCACCCTCGAACAGCGCGCGGGGAAAACGAACACCTATGTCTTCCCGTGCAACGGCCTTGACGCAGTGGATACACCGGTTCCCGTGAGATCACCGAATTTAAGCGCTGTTGGGCGTGGCCGGCACTTGGATGGGTGACTATCCAACCTCCATGCGCTGTTGCCATTTTTCGGGGTGCACTCAGCCTCGTGATGCCACTTGAGGAACTACTCGACCGAATAGTAGCGTCTTCGGTCAAGAATACCGTCATAACGATCGGTAGAGCGGCGTGCTGACCCCACGCCCCTCCTATCCACATCCTCCCCTGAGGATGACACGGCGGTCAGATGGTCCTGATAGGCCACTCGTGGCCTGCCAACGGAGTGCTTTTTTTTTAAATCTTCGCGCGTGAGCTCTGATTTCCCTTATTTTTTTATGAATATTGTTTCTCCCTATGTAGGTCGCCATCAAAAAAATATTTTCGCATTCGGTGGAGAAAGCTCGTGATTGAAATTTCGCGAGAAGATCTCGCCGCAACGAGAGACACCTTTCTTTCTTTTTTTTTTTTTTTTAATGATGTTCACCGCAGGTCCAGTACATGTCCGTGTCACACTCTCCCCTATTTCTCGATTACATAAAACGTGCCCGGGTTCCCGGGTTCGATTCCCGGCGGGGTCAAGGATTTTCTCTGCCTCGTGATGACTGGGTGTTGTGTGATGTCCTTAGGTTACTTAGGTTTAAGTAGTTGTACGTTCTAGGGGACTGATGACCATAGATGTTAAGTCCCATAGTGGTCAGAGCCATTATAAAAAGTGCTGCCCTTCTTCGAACTTTCACAAAGTACTCAGTTTATCCTGTCTGATAAGTATCCCACACTACACCGCGGTACTCTAAAAGAGAACGGACAAGCGTAGTCTAGGGAGTCGCTTTACTCGAGCTGTTGCTTCTTCTAATTGCTCTGCCAATAAAACGCAATCGTTGGATCGCCTTCTCCACAACTTTTTCTATGCGTTCGTTGCAATTTAAGTTGTTCGTAATAGAAATCCTAGCTGTTTAGTTGATTTATGGCCTTTTGATTTGTCTGTTACACCATGTTACCGAAGTTTAACGGATTTCTTTTTGGAACACATGTGGATGACCTCACACTTTAAATTATTTAGGGTCAATCGCCAATTTTCGCACGACACAGACGCAGACTACACCTGAATTGCTTACGTTGCAACAGTTACTTCCTTATTGTTGTTACAAATGAAAAATATCATCCCTGCAATATATTTCGGGCCCTCCGCAGTTTCCAACGAAACCTAGAGTTTCATCAATAAATTAATTGGTCCGCTGCATAGTAATTCAGAAAAAATGTCCAGCCGTGAAAGTTCACATTTTGCAGAATTTCAGCCGTCTCCCACGTTTGCTATAAATGATTTTGGTAATTAGTATGCAGAGGTATGCTGTTCTGTGACCCATACTCAACTCAATTTTATGGAATATACCCGCGTCTCTTAATTCATAGCAAATGTGCAGTCTGTTACCTACAGCAGGGAAAATAAGTTTTGTTTAATGAGTTTGCTGGTGTTGGAGTGAATAAAAAATCTAATGCCGTGCGCGAAAATTAAATGACGAAGACATGCAGTTACATAAATTTAATATTAGAATTTAAAACAACTACCGACTTTTTTACAGCATGTCATTTGTAATCAGTATTTGAAGGTAAACTCTTGAGCTACCCGCGCCCACGTCACAACGAGGGTCGCAGTTTTTCCATATAATCCAACCGCCACTTGGGTACAAAAGGCTTAACAATAGTCTGAGCTCATTTGCAGGAGAGTGAGGTGGAATGAATCTTCGTGAGTCATGAAAATTGAGTACTGAAACGGAATTTGAGAGCAATCTTATGTTGCCGATCCAAGTCAGCATGCTGTACCATGCATTTTAATTCATATTTCTCCGTGACTTAATCCGAACTGAACTAGAGTATAGGATTCCCCTGCTAAGGGACTGAAACCCTCCTCACAAGGGACGAGAAGGTAACGTGGATTCGGATGTGGCACCCGACGTCACGACAGCCAGCGCCGTCGACACACGGGACGAGCGCATTTCTATTAAATGAATAAGAGAAACCTAGAATCTTTTAGGAAACAAAAGATTTTAAAAAAAAATGGAAGGAAGTGGACTTGAACCTGCCATCTTCCTCTTCACAGCTCAGGGATCACGACGCAATCAGTTTATTTTTTTATTTTTTATTTTTTTCTTCCCTAAGGAAGCTTCCTGGCACCCAAATGGAGGGGTGGTGGCAGCGTGAGCAGGGGCTGCAATCCAAGACCTGGCCACCATATCCAGTTCCCTTACCCAGGAAACAAGGAAAATGTAGAGAATGTGGATCTTGGTTTTTGTTTATTTTTATTTTTACTTTATTTACGTTATTATTTTTGTGTTTTTTAAATTTATTCATTTATCTTCAAATACCACTTGGAACAGCAGGAAGTCGACGTCGATAGGAGGAGGAGTGGTAAGTCGTCACATCCGGTGGGACTATCTACACATTGTTTTTCCGGAGAAGAACAGATCGACGACTAGAGAATAACCAGCACTAAGACTGAGAAAAGCGTGGATCAACTTTTCAGTGCAGTAACACCCCAACTCCGGAGTGGGTTAAAAAAGATACCACAAAGAAAAATTGAGAGAGATTGTAGGTGTTTGGGATTACGGACAACTGCAAAATGTTGTTCATTAAGGAAATGTGAAAAATAAAGGACTTTTCTCGCCATCAGCAAACAAATAGTGAACTGCGTTGACCAGAAGTCCACTTCACAGGGTTCGTCTTCGTCTGTGGGAAGTACTCCGAGTTCGGAAGGAGGAGCAGATGAGGAGTCGTAGGGGTAATTAAGGCCATCATCTCTCCCACCAGAACCAGACACCTGCCGCCGATCCGTGCACCAGGTGATGTTCGTCCCCGGCCAGAACATCACAGGTGACACGCAACGGGGTGTCCGCAAGATGAAATCCGTGAAGGCGTGACCGGCGTACTTCGTTCACATTGACCTTAAGATACCATGCAGACTGGACGTCAATGGCAAGACAAGAAGCGCACATCGATTGCCAGATGGCACGCTCGGCCACGTGGGGATGTTTCCCCTCAACCACATTCGATGATGACTTGTTCTCCTGAAGAAAGCCTTTGATCGCCTTCGTGGGCATCAGTCGCTGGCAATATCGCGTTGCGCACATAGCTCAGTTCGAGGAAAAAATGGTGGAAGTAAAAGAAGATTGGCGGGACGTTCGAAAGCTGCGTAGAGGCTGAGCGAGACTGTGGTGCAAGAGCCTCCAGCAACAGTCTGATAATGTGCTTGGGAAGACGGTGCCGCAGCCCCATTAGAGAGCTGACGAAAATGAAATCTGCTACGCTATAGATTCGACACTGCAACCAGTCCTCCGTATGTGGCATAGAATGTCTGAAGATTGCATACACAAACGTCGTTATCTGATATTTAATATGCAAACTGTACCAGAAAGACTCGCTTTTGATGTATAATCATTATGTCGTAGCGTTGAAGCGGTATACTTTCGTAACACACAAGTTATGACGCTAGAAACATCAATTACACAAAGTCTCTACCTACCGATATGTAGTTTCCTGTCATTTTATTACAACAAATCGTAGCCAAAACGATGCGTTTTCGAGAGATCCTTAATTTGCTGATGCTTTGAAACAGCTTATATTCACATCACGTACTCCATAAGAAAAAAAGAAAAAAAATACGATGATTAATGGAACGCAATATGGCGGCTGCTATGTTCCGCTCGTGACGCACAATGATGTCATATCTCATTCGCCAAGTTCCTCTACACGAGGCAAAAATCTGACGTGCCACGTTCTTTTTTGTCACTCTCTACAGTGAAGTGGAACTTGGAATTGCACGCTGTGACGTTACCAGCTCCTCGCCCACGTGCGTTTTCACGTCCCGTGAGAGGGTGACTTCATACTCCTATGAGAAGATGCGAGAAAATGACTCCGACAGCACCTGAGATTCGTCCGAAAATGTAATCTCCCACTACGAGGAGGAAAGTCTTTAAAATGAGTCTCTGTGGTAGATTAAAACGCGCACTCTACTGGTTCGCAAAGGATAACTTCCCAGGAGGTATAAACGGGAGAGCTGACTCCAGCCTTCGCGCCAATCGAAAACCCACAGAGATCAGACGAACTATCCCAGAAAAGATATTTCTTGTGGACGTTTCGGTCCAGAACGAATAAGTTAATGGAGTTCAACAGAAAAACTAAGCTCTCTTGGGAAGTCGATCCGCAACGTGGATCGGGAATCGTGGCAAATACTGGAAGTAAAGTCTTAAGTCGAATTGCGAAAGTTTTTAGGAAACAAAAACAAAAACAAAACTGTGACAAATTATCGGCACGAGCCTGGAAAACCTAATTAGTATTCATCAGCGGATACTAACGAAAATCCTTTGATTACAAATTGTACCGTAAATTCAGTATCTACGATATCTGGAAGAGAGAAGCGGAGCATAGTGATGTGTGTGTGTGTGTGTGAGAGAGAGAGAGAGAGAGAGATAGATAGATAGAGAGAGAGAGAGAGAGAGCGTGAGAGAGAGCCATAGCCGTTGTGTCCACCCTTGGTTCATTAATTACCTTTGCTTTCTGAACGTTTTGCAACTAAGTCAGACTCCGCAAACTCAGTCACTTAACTGTTTTATCGCAAGTCTCCCGAGTGTTTGCTAACTCCAAAGCAGAGACGATACGGTGAACATTCAGCGTTACGGTAGCTTCCTATTAATGACAAGTTAATCATAGGCAGCAGCGTAACTCAGCTGGGGAATGATGGGAAGAAAACGGGCGAGGACTTGTTGAGGGTGCCACAGGAAGGTCAAAGCATGGTGGCCGTAAAGGGTTTGAAGTCCGGTTTACAGGCTCATCTGCACGTGATTTTTTCGCTCTGTCAAAGACATGATATGAAGCGCTATCGATAAACAATACGTATTTGGGGTAAAAAAACAATAAATGTTTTAATATGGTACTTCAGCTCTGACTCCTCTCGCGCTACTTAGAATGGTGAGATAATCTGTTCCTGTACGGACGCATTTTGCCATTGCTCCGTAACTCCAGACATTTTGTTACATACTGAACATAGACAGATTAAAAGTGGCGCATCGACGTACTCATACACTCCTGGAAATGGAAAAATGAACACATTGACACCGGTGTGTCAGACCCACCATACTTGCTCCGGACACTGCGAGAGGGCTGTACAAGCAATGATCACACGCACGGCACAGCGGACACACCAGGAACCGCGGTGTTGGCCGTCGAATGGCGCTAGCTGCGCAGCATTTGTGCACCGCCGCCGTCAGTGTCAGCCAGTTTGCCGTGGCATACGGAGCTCCATCGCAGTCTTTAACACTGGTAGCATGCCGCGACAGCGTGGACGTGAACCGTATGTGCAGTTGACGGACTTTGAGCGAGGGCGTATAGTGTTCATGCGGGAGGCCGGGTGGACGTACCGCCGAATTGCTCAACACGTGGGGCGTGAGGTCTCCACAGTACATCGATGTTGTCGCCAGTGGTCGGCGGAAGGTGCACGTGCCCGTCGACCTGGGACCGGACCGCAGCGACGCACGGATGCACGCCAAGACCGTAGGATCCTACGCAGTGCCGTAGGGGACCGCACCGCCACTTCCCAGCAAATTAGGGACACTGTTGCTCCTGGGGTATCGGCGAGGACCATTCGCAACCGTCTCCATGAAGCTGGGCTACGGTCCCGCACACCGTTAGGCCGTCTTCCGCTCACGCCCCAACATCGTGCAGCCCGCCTCCAGTGGTGTCGCGACAGGCGTGAATGGAGGGACGAATGGAGACGTGTCGTCTTCAGCGATGAGAGTCGCTTCTGCCTTGGTGCCAATGATGGTCGTATGCGTGTTTGGCGCCGTGCAGGTGAGCGCCACAATCAGGACTGCATACGACCGAGGCACACAGGGCCAACACCCGGCATCATGGTGTGGGGAGCGATCTCCTACACTGGCCGTACACCACTGGTGATCGTCGAGGGGACACTGAATAGTGCACGGTACATCCAAACCGTCATCGAACCCATCGTTCTACCATTCCTAGACCGGCAAGGGAACTTGCTGTTCCAACAGGACAATGCACGTCCGCATGTATCCCGTGCCACCCAACGTGCTCTAGAAGGTGTACGTCAACTACCCTGGCCAGCAAGATCTCCGGATCTGTCCCCCATTGAGCATGTTTGGGACTGGATGAAGCGTCGTCTCACGCGGTCTGCACGTCCAGCACGAACGCTGGTCCAACTGAGGTGCCAGGTGGAAATGGCATGGCAAGCCGTTCCACAGGACTACATCCAGCATCCCTACGATCGTCTCCATGGGAGAATAGCAGCCTGCATTGCTGCGAAAGGTGGATATCGCTGTACTAGTGCCGACATTGTGCATGCTCTGTTGCCTGTGTCTATGTGCCTGTGGTTCTGTCAGTGTGATCATGTGATGTATCTGACCCCAGGAATGTGTCAATAAAGTTTCCCCTTCCTGGGACAATGAATTCACGGTGTTCTTATTTCAATTTCCAGGAGTGTATATACTTTCGAGCAACAATTATTATTTATATGTAAGTGTCTATACTTATGGGGATATGTGATTTCTTGAATACATATTTCATTAATCTCTATGTCTTTTTTCATTTTAGTAGTTTTAACAATGATGTAAGCATCTGGCACATGGCAAGAATTTGTGTGCAATGTGATGGAAAGTTATAAAGTCCTAGTGTAAGACATTCTCCACGGTAGTTTTACTGCTAAAGTCCGATCCTTTGTTTTGGGAACTTGCAAGGCACATGGTAATGCAAAAATATTTAGCAAACGCACGATCTCAGCCACCAATGCCACTGTTCGCACGCCAGACACTGTGTGAGGAAATAATATTGTTTAATCTTAATAGTTTGAAATATTATCAATTACCTGATCTGAATTGTCATCCAAACGCACAGAAGCATATTACTTATATTAATTATACCAGTAGTGCCTGATTTCATAGATCCGTTAGAGGCTAGTGAGTAAATAATTAGGGCTAACAATACTACATATCGTATGTGATGAAACTTATTCAAAGTGAAGAACATGTGAGACGACGTACGCAACGAATGAGTCTGTAACGCAAGTTACACTCGACATGAGCAGAGAAGGAAATACGAAAAATCTTTCAGATTAAATAATGCCAAAGTCCAGAATGAGATTTTCACTCTGCAGCGGAGTGTGCGCTGATATGAAACTTCCTGGCAGATTAAAACTGTGTGCCGGACTGAGACTCGAACTCGGGAGCGAGTTCGAATCTAGGTCCGGCACACAGTTTTAATCTGCCAGGAAGTTTCAATGACAAAGTCATTAGCGAATCGTGGTTTCAGATCACATGAAACATGTCGGAGACAGAGGAAACTATGTTAAAGGCGTTCGTTGCATATGTTATACAATAAAATATCACTCCCTTTCTCTGCAACTGAGCAATAGCAACATGTAATATTACTTTTGGAATTATCTGGCTTGGTTATAAATTATGTCAACATGGAATTTAAAATTATAAGTGCACCAATTTGTGTTCGCACTGGCGAATCTGATTTCGTCAAGATAAAACAAGCAGGTTCTATGCAATAAATATGACTCGTTCCAGCTGAAATTTTCACTGTAAAGCGGAGTGTGCGCTGGTGTGAAACTTCGTGGCAGATTGAAACTGTGTGCCTGACCGAGACTCGAACTCCGGACCTTTACCTTTCTCGCACAAGCACTCTGCTGACTGGCCTATCCAAGCACGACTGCAGAACTAACACTCCTGCAAGAAAAGGATGTTGCAGAGACATGACATAGGCACAGCCCGGGGGATATTTCGAGAACGAAATTTTCACTCTGCAGCGGAGTGTGCAGTGATTTGAAAAGAGACCGATGCTCGAACTCGCGAACTTTTAATCTGCCAGGAAGTTTCATATCTGCGGACACTCCGCTACAGAGTGAAAATTTCATTCTGGAAACATCCCCCAGCCCGTGGCTAAGCCATGTCTCCGCAATATCCTTTCTTCCAGGAGTGCTAGTTCTGCAAGGTTCACAGGAGAGCTTCTGCCAAGTGTGGGAGGTAGGAGACGAGGTACTGGTAGATGTGAGGCTGTGAGGGGGAGCGTGAGTCGTGCTTGGGTAGCTTAGATGGTAGAGCACTTGCCGGCGAAAGGCAAAGTTCCCGAGTTCGAGTCTCGGTCCGGTACACAGTTTTAATCTGCCACAAAGTTTAATGTGAATGGTAATTACGTCAATGACATGGCCACATTGGCTGCAGAACTGTTCCATCAAGCCGGCTAAACCTGATCACAAAAATGAACCGTTTGATCATGAGATGAGCTGTTGAAATGTAATGTTGATACTAAAACGAAGAAACACAACAGGATGAATTTTATTTATCATTACTTAATTATTAAAGAAGATTTACTTGGCCAAAGAGACCATAAGAAGAGCTAACAAGAGAAGAATGAAACAAATGACAAAAAATGACATTCTCCCTTTTGCTTATGGATGGAAAAATTAAATCAGCGTTATTACGGTTCAACTCCACACCCTACGCGAGTTCTTTCCTCGTCATAGCAGTATTGTTTCCTGTTCAATGAAATATCACTGTCTACTCAAGATTATTCATACAGGATAAAAAAGAAAAACATCATTATGATGCTTCAAGATACAGACAGATAATTTATAACGAAAGTCAGTACACAATAGATGAGCACAAAATGAATGCTTCAGATTGCGAGAATCGCAATCCTGATTACCGCGGGCATTAGTGCGGCGCATGTGGAGATATGTGATTTTGTTAATGATAGTGTCTATGCGCTCTATGAGAAGTGAATGTAATTTTTTTTACATAGATCTGTCAGACCTCAAAAGATACAAAACAGTACTACACACACAAGAAATATAATTTTTTTCTTCTTCTGTAATGTGAGAAAGTGATTCTGTGACTTGAAATTGTAAATAGTTATACCTGTTTCGGTTCGTTGTAAACACATTTTGTCGGACTTTTTACTCGAAAGGCATTGTATAAAAGTACTGCATGAAATTGGATCATGTTCAACGGTGAGCTAAGATTAAAAATCTTTTCTAGGGGAAACACTTTAGTTAGGGGAGTTGGCAGGGTGCGTAGAGTGAGCTACGTGTGAGAAACTGGGAGTCTGTCTTATCGGACGTCGACGTCAGATCCTTCGATTTTGCAGCGCAATGCACATTTGCAGGTAAGGCTACTGGAGAACTGACGGCGTTCATGACTGGGATAAAGCAGGCTCGATGGATTCAGTAACGATGTTCGTCCAGCAGCAAGTCTGAGCCTAATGCTTTCAAGAGGCAGCCTTGTATGGAATCGTATGTGGACTGTATTGCCAGAGGCAGCTCACGTCAGCTTGAAACTCCTTTATCATATCAACGCTATGCTTCAATCAGAAATATTGCGACTTGAGCCAATGACAATGTTGCATTATGTATGTTCGAAACCAATTCAGTGACGTTTCACGTACCTACATTATCTGATCAAAAGTGTCCAGACACCTACTAGTTACTACCTTCTCTGCTTTCGGCTCTCGGCCATTCATTCACATACGTCCATACACCCCATTGAAAGTGCCCAGCAGAGATAAAGCCATCATAACGACGAAGGGTGGACACACCCAATATTAATGTTGGACGCTAGGATTTGGAGCGAAGTTGACATTCTAGCTCACTCCAAATATATTGTGTTGGACTCAAGTCGGTTCTCTGGGAGGAGCAGTGCATTTCAAGAATTTTGTTGTCCAAACGCTATTGCCTAAGAGACGATATTGATACAAAGAGACGTCATCTGTGAATTGTTTCTCTATTGTATGCACTGCACAATGCTGTAAATTGTGTTCATATTCTTCCTCATGTAGCATTTTCTTAAGTCCAATAAGGGGATCCCACACTAATCTTGTAAGACACCCCCAATAGTAAGACCACCTCCTCCGTACATCACTGCTGGCACTGTCACATGATGACGGGTAACTTTCTCCTGGCATTCGCCAAACCCAAACACATCCATCAGTACGTGATTTATCATTCCATATCACTCCTATCCATTAATCCACTGTCCAGTGGTGTCGCCCTTTACACGACATCAAGCGACACTCAGCACTGACAACAGAAACGCGTGACTTACGGAAAGCTGCTCGACCGTTGTATCCCATTCTTTTTGCACTGTCACGGTGCTAGCTAGACTGTTGGTAGCACTTTGGAACTCACGATTCCTTTTGCTAAGTTCATGTGATTTTTTACTATTTTTGCTATCACCCTCCGCAGTGCTCGAGAGTTCTTGTCCGTCAGTATATAAGGCTTGCTTTGTCTTGGTTCAGCTGATATTGCTTCGCGCTACCATTTTACAATCATATCACACAACAGTCGAGGTTGGCAGCGTTGGAAGGGTTGAAATGTCCTTGATGAATATATTACTCAGGTGACATCATGTGATTACTCCCCCTTCGAAATGCGTCAGCTCTCCTGACCGACTCAGTCTGCTGTTACTGCCTCTCTACCGACAATACAGTTCTCCCCATCTTCTTTTATACTGTCGGGTCCGCCTCTAATGACGTCCAGTTGTCAGTTCCGTAGGCCGGAGTGGCCGAGCGGTTCTAGGCGCTACAGTCTGGAACCGCGCGATCGCTACGGTCGCAGGTTCGAATCCTGCCTCGGCCACGGATGTGTATGATGTCCTTAGGTTAGTTACGTTTAAGTAGTTCTAAGTTCTAGGGGACTGATGACCTCAGAAGTTAAGTTCCATAGTGCTCAGAGCCATTTGAACCATCAGTTGCGTATACTGCTGATTGGATAGTGTACAACACTATACCTTTATTAACATCCTGTACCTTGCCCGAAAAGTACCGATGTTACCTCATTAAATTAAAGTAACCTTCGAAACTTCAGTATGACTTCATAGTATTTCAAGGATTTGTTTAAGTTAATATTGCTGAATATTTGGTTTTCAGTCGTGATGTGGTACTGCTTTACTAGTTTAAACAGGTTAACATGATGGAAGAGGGTGTGTGAAATACGTTTGTCGTGCTGAAAATTGTTTTCAGGGCTACCATCAGTACTGAAATATCTCATGTAGAGCTATGTCAACTCCTAGCCGCTGATGACGCTTCATAAACTGAGGTGCAACGGATGTACTGAAACTCCTTAATAAATTTTTGAAACTGCTGAGTAAAACTGGACGTACTGAGCGTACTTTATCTTCACTTATTCTTATCATTTCAACAGAATGTGCCCTGACTAACAGAATTCAAACTTTTCCTATACATTAATTACTCACAATATTCAACGGTAACGCGATCTGACTGCTCAAAAATGATAACCTGACTTCAGATAATTAATACAAAAGAATTGCACTGTATAAGAAGCAATCCTGACAATAACCTATACATTTCATAAGCCACTTACCTCACAAAAATCTTCATTAAACGAATTACTGGAATACGGCAACCGCCAATACAGCCAGGTAAATAAAAGATTCTAACTACTATAGGTTCTAACTACTGATAGGCATGTGGTTAGCAAAGGAAAGACTTTGTTGCAGGGCAAACAATGTATTTACCTTAATAATGTGACAACCTGTTCAAAAATTATATAATTGTCCATGACATCCAGTTCCAAAAATTACATAATCATGAATAATATTCAATCTCCAAATCGGACTCGTCCACATCGTCCGCTCGCGCTAATAGTGCAGACCACCAACACTGCTAATTATTAACGTCTAACCTCCATCACTGCTGACTACTCACTCCCAACTTCCATCACTGCTGGCGATTAATTTCCAAGAGCTAGTCCGACAAGCCACAGAGTCTCTTACAGAGTGCGCGCAGCATTGTCAGAGTTATTGATGCAGAGCTCTACACAACGCTGCCAATATACAAACACATAAACAGGCTACTTACATAGCTTCACTGCTGCTCCTCTCAAAAAATTTTACAAAATAGTTTGGGGGCGGCCAAGACTAATTTCTTAAAATTTTTTGTTAGCAATATCAAATAGATAGGATGCACACAAATAGTAATATACTGTTGTTCAAAAGCAAAATTGTCCTCACAGTCCCTAAAGACAGTCCTAATCATTCATCACAAGAGTAGACTATGACAGTTTTACGCACAAGGTCTGAGCAGTAAAAGAAAATGCACACATAAGTAGTAGACCTCCATGCAGTCTTGAAGAAGTAATGTTGTCCTCTCAACAGAAACACAGTGCTGACTGTTGACATGAAGACTGGTAATGGGCCACAACGGAGCAAACCCAGAGCAGAGTCAGTCGAAGTCTTGCAGAATATTGGTAGAATTGGTAGGTCACCAGACAGCAGACCCACAGTATTTCTTGCAGACATTATGGCAGTAATGGGCCACCAAAGGTGCAGACCCACTGTAGTCCTTGTAGAAATTATGGTAGTAGTGGGCCACCTAAGGTGCACACCCACTGTAGTCCTTGTATAGATGGCCATCCGTTGCGACTGTGCGGGTGTATAATCACAATTGAAGAGTCTTCAGGACAATGTAGCAAGTCCATGAACCACCACTTGTGCACTCACAAACTTTTTGCAATATCCTTAGAACCAGCAGTGCTGTTAACCAGTCCTTTGCTGAATTATCAACACACGTGAAAGCACTAACACAGTCATATAACCTCTGACATTTTATACATCTAGTATGACCAACAGAAGTTTGCAGTAAAATGAATCGCTGCTATTTACTTAACTTGAAGAACTGGTGTCTATTCAATTTACAATTTTACAGCATAAGAATACAATAACAAACATACAGAATACATCATTATAGTAAAAAAATATGACAATACACATAACATTGTAGGAATATTGGCTTTACAAAAGAATAGAAATAAAGATATACATGAGTATTACAGGAATTGTGACATAAGTAAATAAATAAATGAAAAATGAGAATATCCTTAGAAACATTAACTTGACACATGAGCATTAAAAGAAAACAGATTAGAATAAATAATGTCTGAACATCTTTCCAAAGTAAAGAATATGTTACAAAACAAAATTAGGTTTGAGGATAACAGTATTCCTCATCACAGTGAATGCAGATTAGTATTAGAAGAAGAAAAAATCTACCAAATTTATCTTATCATGTAAACACAGAGAGACAAGAAGAACACAGACACACAAGGGTACACAAACACATAGCGGAATAACACAAAAGGAAAGGACAGGATATGTTTTCAGTGTAACATTTAGTACTGCAGTACTTGTGGTGAGCATCTTGTACCTACTTTATGATTATACCTGTTTTACTTTCCACCAAAACCACTTCATTTCCAACTAAAACTTCATTTAATTCCCGCCAACCTCTCGTACTTCAACATTTGTTTCCACAAAAATCCTACCTAAACATGCTTTCTGTATTTATACTTTCATATATTTCTTACTTCATCATTTGTTTCAAAGAAAATCCTGCCTAGCAAAATAATTGTTCCTCATTATACAATACTCTTTGGCAAAACCATTTCCTTATAGCTCCTCAGTGCATTTCTTCCCAACTCATCACAGCTCATTTTCTTACATAGCATATCACCTCTTAAACTAATTTCAATCTACTGAGCCCAGATACATAAACTAGAGAACGAAGCAATGCAGCAGCAGAAAACATTTAACACAAACAACAACAACAAAAAATGCAAATTGGCAAAGCAAGCAACAGTTTATCTAAATCAGCAAAGAAAATGCAACATTACAACTAATATAAGGCAATATGTACGAAACAAGAAAAGTAAATCAGTGCTAAAACTGGCTTATCAGAGTAATACAAAGTAAAATTCTGTAGGACAATCCCTGACAATTAGCAGCAGCAAATGCAATAAAGTATACCTAAACATGACAAAGCACAAGCAGAAAAAAATATTACTGCAAAGACAGCAGTGCAGATAAGGGAAAAGTTTATTCACATTTTGATGTCTATGTCACATATTATCACTAGAGTGGTGCACCACAACTTATTCTACCAAAAAATTACGGAGTCTTTGAAAAGAAAATTATGTGTATAATTCCTGTTACTAGTCCTTTCAAGTGCTCATTTTTATTGATCTTTCCTTTCCAAGTGCTCTTTTTTAAGAATATGGATCATAAAATTATTATTTAATGGATCTTTTGACAGAAAGTGTTCACTTTAGCATATGTATTAAATTTTATTTTATAAAACCAATGCTACAGTACAGCTTTAAACCAGATATCAAATAAACTAAGCAAATATGTACAAATCAAAGCATAAAAACATCGTTCAATAGCTATATGGCATTTGATAAGTCAGTAAAAATTTTTTGAACTCTCATAGAAAGACATTTGTCATAAGCAAGTGGTGTAGTCGTAAGAATATTTCTCATCACTTCATAAGCATTCCAAAGTGTAATCATATGTTTCCAAGAAATAGTGCGTCGTGTTTGAGGTGCATTCTGCAAAGAAATGTCAATAGCGAGGTCAACGGCCACTATTTTCTACAGCTCTGTGGGCACTTGTGGAAGTGGGGGTAGCTTCGAAGTTGCTGAAATGGCACGAGGAAAGTTTAAAGTCCACACAACAATAGGTATAGTTCAAAGCAGCTAGCCCGCAGCTCAGCCCAACGTTATGAATAGGTCACATGTACTCTTTACCGAAATATTTAATAGAACAGTTTGAGTTACAAGAACAGTTGCACACCAATAAAAAAATTTCATAGGTAGAAAAATTACAGTAGAAGTGTGTAGAAACGAATCTCATCAAGAACAGTGTCCAAAATATTTACGTCAGCATTGTGGTACTCACATTCACCTATATACCCACCTTTCATAAGTCGTAAAGTACGATTCTTGGTTTCCAACATTTTTTTCGCAAACCAGAGACGCTAACCACTACTCATTGCCTTATTACACATACATATTCGTCGATACTCGTTCAATAATTCATCATAATAAACATGTAGCATAAATATATTCCTCATATAGCATCAACATATCGATCACAACCATATATTAACATGATAATACACATCGTCATCGTAATAATATTATCATAGCACGTCAATCATATTTCAAAATCATCGTAGATTCCTTCAATAATCTCAAACCCTCTAAAAAAATTCTCTGCTCGTTTCAGTAGTGTCATCTACCTCAAATCTACTTCAAAAATCATGATCCCATACAATATACATCATTCAAATCTCCCACAGTATCATAATGGTTCTGAAAATATATGTGAACAGTTCACAAAATGCAGACAAGGTACAATTTCATAAGTGTGAACATATGTCAGTGACGTAGTAAAAATAATGTCCAGTTCCCTTTGCCAAACGACTAGATAGCTGTGTAATTCTGTGTTAGAGAAATATGGTACCCATGTATAAAACTATATATTCACGTACCATATTAGCTAGAGCTCCTCGCGCTTGCCACACGCAAGGTACACATAGGTTTATCTCCGTGAGGACCAGTGTAATTATATGTTACAGTTTAAACTGCAGAATTAAATGTATCGCCGAAAACCTTTTCTGTATCATTGTAGAATATTCCAAATACAAAGGGTAATCACTCAAATGTGTGTCATGTAGCGCTAAACTATGCTTCTTGCTGTAAGATAATTTCTGTCATTGGCTAACGGTAAAAATGTGCGAAGTGTCGTAGTTATCGTCGTTCAAAAGCTAAGTTCTCCAGTAGTCAATGTACTTGCCTTGTCATATACAAGAGTAAAGTGCTATGTGTATAGATAGATATCGTAGTTATTACGCTCAGTGCTGTGACCTTGAAAGTACTATTCTGTAACGTATTGTTGTGTTACGAAAATACCTGTCTCATTGTAGCTACGCCACAAAAGTCATTACCAAAACATATTTTATTTTTCAGAAGACGTAGAAAAACTGTGTAGACATAAAACAGATACAGCGTAAAAGTAATAGTGAAAATTGTGTCACTCATTAGTAGTGTCGCAGTATAATCGTGTAGCTGCCAAAGAAACCAAATAGTGTGTCGACTGTGACCTCTCAGGAAGTACTTTAAATAAAAATGTCTTTACAAGTAAACCAAAATGTTGCAGGAAAACCTAATTATCAGTATATGTTCCAATTATGTAAGCCTTATAGTCGTTACGTAATCGTGCAACCAACAAGCAAAAATGTACACACAATAAGACTATGTCGTCTGTTCCCTATAAATGTGAACTCGTAAAAGTACTGTTTTAATAAATTCCATAGGTTCTTGATTAAATAGTTCAAAACATCTCTGTATGTTAACAGTTTCTAAATGTAACAAAGCGTAATAGCAACGTGAAATGAAAATTTTAATGGCAAAGACTAAATCAGAAAGCAACTTCTTTCTCAATAAACGTTTTTAGACGAGAAATGTGATGTGATGTAACCTTTTGTTAATTTATTTTGTACTTTAATGACCAATTAGGAGGAAAGCAATAAGAAAATTGATGAAGCCAAGCCTCTGGATGTGTATCATTGCTAGAATTCCTGAATGTTCTGAATTTACGCGTTGTGATGACGAGCTTATAGTCAAAATCATCCTTAGGCCGAGTCGCAAATCTGTCATTCTTACGTCGTGTCGGCGGTTCCTTCTCAAGGCTCGCTGCACCTTGCCGACTCCTTTCAGGATTTCCGAAATACTCAGTATTATTATTATCGACTCTTCCGTATTTCTAAGACCCTTTTCCCGTGTCGTAACGCGAGTATCCTCTGAAACGTGTAACCCTTGTATCATGCGAACCAACTTATCTTGTACTTCCCGCACTTCTCTTTTCTGTTATGTATTAATTTGACTTTGATTAAATTTCCTAATTTACTTGTACTCTTCTGTGTCAGTGAAGGCTACCGGTCTTGTAACATTCAAATCATCATCTACCTTCGTAGATTCGTAGATTTATTAACTGCTCCGAAAGTTCGCCAACCTTTTCCGATAATGTGCCGATTTCCTCCGTGTGCTTTTCTGAACCAAATTTTAGTGTCCATTTGTGTCGAAATCATATCTACTGTGCCTGAGTTTTCCGGCTCTTTCACAGGTTGCGTAACCGTATGGGTAGATGCAACTGAGTCAATTTTAGCTTGCAAGGTGCCGTGATTTCCGTGAACAATAATCTGTAGTTCTTTCGTGTCAGCTTCATGAGTCTGCAATGTGTCTTCATATCGCGAAAAGATAGGTTGAAAATGTTCACACGTTTGTGTTTTTACATCTTCAGAAACTTTTTGATGTTTCGATTCGATTTCGAATGTCTCAGCAGTTAAATCTTCACTTGGTTGTTCAACGGGTTGTTCAACTGTGTTAAATTTTTGTAGCCATTGTCCCATTTGATTTGCTTTTTGAAATAATAACAATAACAATGCATTAGGGACTGAAACATGTCCCGATGTGCTTTTCGGCAATGCATCCACACCGGCAATACTTATATATTGAAAAACAGAAAGTTTGTCTTGAGTAAATTCAGAATCGGGTAATGACGCAAAACCTAATTCTATGTAATATGTAAGATTTCGTTCTGATACTTCACAATCCTGAGGCGAACTGTTACCGTTGGACCGATCGACAATACTTTCCTGTTCACTGATTGTTTCCATTTCTACATCGTTATTTAGTGCCTGGTTCATCTTCTTATGCAAAATTATCAAATTTCTGTCTTGAATATTTATCACTTCGTTACAAGGTGATAGAAATACGCTACTCTCATCTTCACTGTAATTTCTCAATTTGCTTTCAGCCTAGTTTTACATTTTTCACACGACATGATTGTCACACTATTTTGCACAATAACACACAAAAAATAATCTGAAGAGCAAAAATAAGAAGACACATTAAAATAGCACTGAAAATAATCAACGTCTAATTAATTGCAAACAATACTGTGCGATACTTAATGCAAATCCACATGCATGCCACAACAATAAGAAACTACAACTACAAAGGAAATTCTCTACGTGCTAGCAGTAAACAATAACTAATTTCTAATCAAGCACTATTTATTCAAACTATAAGAAAATCAGAAGATTCCAGTGAAGTATCCTGTGCTAAGGGTCGCCACATGACACTTAATAGTTTTTACTTCAACTGCTGAGTGAAATTGACTATACTGTCTCTTTGCTATTCTTTATCTTGTCAACACTGACGTAAAGTATTTGCCTTGAGTAAGAGAACTCAAACTTTTCCTATGCATTAATTACCCACAATATTCAACGGTAACGTGATCTGACTGCTCAAAAATGATAACCTCATTTCAGATAATTAATACAGAAGAATGGCCCTGAATAAGAAGCAATCCTGACAATAACTTATACATTTCATGAGTCACTCACCTCACAAAAATCTTCATTACACGAATTACTGGAATACGGCAACCGCCAATACAGCCAGCTAAATAAAAGATTCTAACTACTGATAGTCATGTGGTTAGCAAAGGAAAGATTTTGTTGCAGAGCAAACAATGTATTTAACTTAATAATGTAACAACCAGTTCAAAAATTATATAATCGTCTATGACATCCAGTTCCAAAAACTATATAATCATGAATAATATTCAATCTCCAAATCGGACACGTCCAGAGCGTCCGCTCGTGCTAATACTGCAAACCTCCAACACTGCCTATTATTAACCTCTAACCTCCATCGCTGCTGACCACTCACTCCCAACTTCCATCACCGCTGGCGATTAATTTCCAACTGCTAGTCCGACCAGCTACAGAGTCTCTTACAGAGTGCGCACAGTGCTGTCAGAGTTATTAATGCCGAGCGCTAATAGAGCTGCCAACATACAAACACATAAACAGGCTATTTACAGTAGGAATGAAGAATGGCCAAGGAGTGCTTAGCCGAATGCTCTGTAATTTTAATTACTTGAAGCGGCTGGGGACCCGAGAACTTTTTATTGAGGTGAAACGGATTTGTCAAAACAGATATTGCCTTCATTTAGTTGCTTACAGTCGGTAACTATTAATCATGAATATAACTTTCTATGTAAGTTGAATGGCTAATAGTTTCCAGTTCCTCGTGAATTAAACCAGGCTATTGTCGCTGTGGAAGGTCAAGGTATGCTGATTTGTAGCGAGAAGAGATCTACAGGATGTGAACACTTGTAAGTGACTTGACCACTTAAAACGTCCAGTGAACCCTTGTGTGTGCAGTATCCATTGCAAGGAAAAACTGTGTTCAGGATTTAATCAAGCTCATAATCCGTCTGTAACCGGACTAGCGATAGTTTTTTTTTTTTAATTTCTTCCTATCCTATAGTCATCACATTTTGAATAAGTGCTACTACCTTTCGTCGAGACAATGCTGGTCGACGAACTGGGCGCAGAAAACAGTTACCAATAGAGAGACGGCACCTGCTATGGACTTGGAGTTCGTACCGCAACGTCTTGGGGTGTATTATTACTGAGAACCGGGGACATACGACGTTGGACAGCCTGTTTAGTGCGCCAAAATCGTTTACAAGAAACAGGGACAAGAAGAACCTGAATGGAATTAAATTCACCTGTAAGTTTATTCGAAAGTTCGTTTTAAAGAGAACAATAAATGCAGTTGAAAAAGTCAGTGCAGTTAGGCACCATGAAGCTACGTAGGTGTTGTGAGATGGGAGTAAGCATTGCTATCGCGCACCGCCTACGCAATCTCAAGGTGCTGCTGGGTACTGCTGAACTTTAGCAATATAGGGGTGCGTTTGTGTTGACGACACCCCCAACTGCAGCTGTGACCTCGCCCCCTCGCCCTCCTCATCCCCCCCCCCCCCCAGCCCCTATATATTTCATCTCGCAACGACCTGCGTTATCGTATTATTTATCGATCACCGATGCATGTGCTACCCATGGACAACTTTCACTGAACATTCCGGATATTAAATCTGTAGAAATGGTTGCAGCAGTCTGCGAAAAAAAGAAGGACGAATAATGAGTCTCTTGTGTTTGAGTCTGAGATGCCTCCAGCCCCAGGCCGACCAGCATTCCCCTATAGATGATTGCTGCGCCATTCTGCAGGGTGGTTATAATTAAACTTTCGCTACTTGAGCCAGTGTAGACGAAAAACCATTTACCGGTTTTGTTAGTGGTGTTAGTGGTGTTAGTGTCATGACTTGCCATTAGGTGTCGGTACTGGTACGGCGACGAAGGGTTGAAACACAGGCATCAGTATGTACTGCAGTAGCAGACAGTCAACATGAGTCTGAATAATGCGAGAAGGGTTTTACTCATAATGCTTTTTTATCAAAACAACAACAATAGCCTTGCTGCTCTTTGCGAATATCCAAGCGTTAAAGGAATACGGAGAGGTCCTCTTCGTGCAAATGGGCTGGAAAAGATGAATGTAACTGCCGATTTGGAAATTGCCCCTGGCAGAGGCCGGCAAATTGTGCCACAAACTGATGAAGAATTTGCTGTTAACATTGTTGAGAATGGCGGACGCAGTATGCGATCTTCCAGCAGTGCGCGACAGCTGAACATTCCACGGTCCACCCCTCGAAAAATGTGAAATGGTATGTCCAGTGTTATTCCAGGCTGTCGTGGATGCAGATGGTTGTCACATTGAGCAACGCTTGTGATCTGGAACGTAAACATGGTACGCAGTTAACAAATGTTACGCTCTCATGTGCAAATTAAAATGTGTTTCTTTCAACTGTTATCTGTTATTTCTCTTCCAGACGTCCTCACAAATGTTTCCACGAAGTTTCATTGTCCTGCGATCACTAGTTTGTCATCGGAGCCATCTCAAGTAGCGAAAGTTTAATTATAACCGCCCTGTAGAATCCATACATCTCACAGCACTAGTTGTCGTCCGGCATTTAGTCATGCAGCTGCCTAAAGTGTGCAGATGGAACAAATAACAGTTTATAAGAAATTTAATCCATAATCTGAAAAGTTCAAACGAAGCTTTATGTAGCTCAGGAGTTTAGAAAACTGCTTGTGATATGTGTGCGCTGTTGTACATCGGACAGACAGGTAGGCCCTTAACGTAAGATTCAAGGAGCACATGTCAGAAAAGAAGGGTTGCAAAGTAAGTTCGTGGAGCATTTACTCGTATTAATATCAGAACACAGTCCAAAATGTGTGGACGAAATGACGATTCTACACAGAGAGAAGAAACGATGGAAACATGATGTCTTGGAAGAAGTTAAGTTCTTTAGACATATGGTAAGTAACGATGGTCTCAATCGTAAACGAACAACTACAGTTGAGAAACGAAGTTTCTTTAAATATTTTAAGCCTTTGCTTGCAACTGCATAATGTTTTGGCTCACGTTACTTTTCGCTTCCATTTCTGAAACGTTGTTTTTCCATTTATGCAGCGAATTCTGCATTTGCTTACCGTTACCACGCCACAGGGCACTGTATTCTGGTTCTGCAGGATTTACGTAAATATATTTTTCTTCTTTGTAACATCTTTTTAAAGACCTGCTATAGTACGTTCTTTATTAGTTCTCACCAGCACGTAGTTTCGTAATTAACAATTTCATTCATTTTGTGTATGTATTGTCATAATCATTTTTAAAACTATTTTATTCATTTGTATTCTCTTGTATAATGTCCTACACCACGTACAGTATGTTTTATTTAAAACATTTAAATGTATATCATACTGATGTATTATTGCTTCATTTACGTATTTCATGGTGTTGAGCGTTCGTTGGGTTCTAGGGCCTAGCAGGTGGCGCGCTTTACGCTACGTTTAGTTGGCACCGTAACTAGAGCAGTGTCCTTTCTTATAATAAGCTGTACCAATGAAATAATTTTCGCTGTTCTCCGTGGAGAACTTAATCTGTGATTTCTGCCGTTTGACTAGAGCATTTTAGCTTAAAATGTATGCTTTGAATTTTAACCTGATGTCAGCACCTTTTCTAATCCACATACATCAGTTCAATATTGTAAGGTCGTGGTTATTTTAGACATTTATTTTGTAATATGCTTTTAACTTTTTAGGTGATTTTATCCCTTCTGAAGAAGATACACCTAATGGTATTGAAATCTAGTGAAGGCTTATTACAATAAACTTTATGCAACCGATTGGCTATTTAGTGTATACATCATTTATTGAAAAATAAATAGTGGGATGTTGTTTTCGCTAAGTTGTAGAGGACAATGTGTCAAATTTTCCGGAGTTCCCAAGTTATTTTAAGAGTTTGTAGTTCCCGAATTATTGTACCGAATTTTTTAAAACGGAATTACATATATCTTTTTTTAGCATTAGAAAGAACTATAGAAGACGGTTTCACCGGTGTAATGTGTGTAGCATTTGATAAAACAGTAACTAGATAACAGCCCCCCTCACCTCTTGCCCACTTTCAGGAGATGTCCCACAAACGTCTTCCCTACCACACCAAAGAAAATCAAATTTATGTGAAACAGTTCCTATAATACTTCTCATTATTATTCAGGTGACGCTGCAAACAACAGTAAGAGACCTTGGCGTAATCCTGGATGTGCATTTAAATTGGTAAGAGCAAATTGTAACAACATGCAGGAAATCTCTGTCCTGCTTCACTGCAATCCAAAAATCTGGAAAAATGTTTCCATCTCAAATTAAACAAAAATTAATCCAGTAATTAGTCTTGCCAAACCGTTACTATTGTGACGTAGCTCAACACGGCACAAGTAGTGAAAACTCCAGATGGCTCGAGGTATTGATGAACGCTCATGTGGGACATGTGTGTCACATTCGGTTGTGTTGTATATCAGACCTTCCTATTCTCAGGTTAGGTGCGACCAGATAGGCGGCCTGATTATCATACTCTCTGTTTAGTTATCAGTGTTTTAGATACTCGTGTCCTCAGCACTCTACTCACATGTCAAATACCTATCATCATTCCATAGCTGCATACCAGATCGGCTGTTCCTTTGGATAACAGAAAGTATTCTCCATCTTCTTCTTTACTGCAGTCATCCTGTGATCGACACACTTTAAACTTCCTTTAGTATCCTGGTGACAGGTTTCTACGAACTCAATATCTTTTAGGAAGCAGTGTAAAGTTATACATATCTCTCTTCCTTTTCTTGGACGTTATTGAGTCATTTTGAGATCTTTTGTATGAAAATGTAACGAAAAATTGTTATGTAAATTGATATTGTTATTTGCGTTGTAATATTATCTCAATGTAATTTTCATATTTTCTCTTTGTACTTATAGAAGCTCGACCCGGCAGGGTTTAATCTATGTGTTAATTTTTCACGAGCGAGAGAAAGAGACAAATGATAAGTGGAAAAGTTTCGGGGATTTTCTTGGAAGTTCAGAGACGTTCGGACGCAAGTACGGTTTAAATCAGGAAGTGTCGTTGGATTGTGAAGAAAAGAACAGTTCGAGACTGAATGAGCAGGAATTCAGAAGGAGAGAGAAATAGCCGTTCCGAGTTTGCGAATGTCATTATTTACCAAAAAAATATGAATTGAATGTGGAACGTTTTAGAAGGCAGTTGCTGCATTCTGTTCACAACTATTTGTCATACTCTAAGAGGAACAATTGGATCGTAAATCGAGCAAAAGAGGCCGCGCTTGAGTGGGAAACTGTAGGAGAAGAGAGAAGAAATCCTGAGTAAGAAGCTCCATCGCAGAAGTCGGCGGAAGGTAGAAGGCACTAGGAGGGGCGACACTTTGCAGAATCAATAGCCATCAGGCTGCGAGAGTATAACTCACTCAATCAACAAAACGAACAATTTACGTGACCATTGTGACCAAAAGAGAGACAGGAATTTTATTGTTTTATTGTTCAAGTGGAAGAAGATTGATGGCTCTATGTGAGTAGAACTATGGATTGTTTATTTTAAACTGTATTCTAAACGTGTAAGGGCCCAGCTTCAATTCGTTCATTTGATCCGAGTATTAAACAGACGACCTGCCATACAGAAATACTATCCAGCAGTCATCCATTTGCAGAAATGAATATCTGTGTTTGGTGACCTTTACTCCTACATCTGCTCCTAAGCATCTAAAAATTTGTTTATGGTGTTACTCAAAGCGCGACACGTAAGAGCCGTCGCAAAGTTTTTATTTTCGGTTTTGGTGACTACTTTGGAAATTGACGAACTGCCTACGCCATTTTAGCAGCAGCTCAGCGATAGTCCAGGAACAGCAGAGCGTCGACTCCAGAGACTACACATCACGAGGTAGGAAGTACGTGAGGTGACATCTCTGAATTCAGCTATCGACAATACACCGCCATTTTTACTGCTTCGTCATACAAAAACAAATCTGTTTATCTAATATCGAACTAAAGAGTACTAAACAATGAAACAGTTATCTTATTCTTCAAGGTGATAGCGATATTAATTTACCAGAATTTCCGAGTTTTAAACATAGTTGTTGTGCAACATAACATAGGGGCACCTTTGCAAGCTCAGCTGTCAGCTACTTCAAATTAACATTGCATACAGAGGTAGTTTATCCTCTATATTATACAGGTAGTAGTTTTACAAATCATTTAATTCCTGTCACAGACTATACTGCTGCATTCTTCCAGCCCAAGCACCAATTAGCTCTTATTATTACGATTGGTCTGAATTCCTTCGACATGAATCCGTTAATGCATGTCAGCAAATATATACGTTTTCTTCACTCGCGCTCTGTTGATAACATTTACATAAAGCGTATTTGTAGTACGTATCCACACACTGACGTACGGGTAGCTAAGAGTTACACATCAATAATCACCATTACAGTGGCACTAATAGATGTTGTATATTTACATATTTCATTGTATGCATTGGTGTAAGTCTGTGGAAGTATCAGTGAACCCCATGAATCAGTTCAGTCAAGTGTAATGAGAAAAGTAAGCTGCCAGATAATAACACATATACATTCACTCAGATTGGAAATTTTCTGCACTTAATGGATTCTGACAGAAGAGGCGTGGCATCTTCAGCCAGGTTTTGTGATGTAGGAGGTGTGTGAGAAAAGTAATGAGACTGAATATTTATTCACCAAAGTCTTTATTTTTTTCAAACAACAATATTGTCCCCTTCAACGTAGTTCCCTTCAGCAGCACACTGGCGGAGTCATTGTACTTAGTCTTCAACTAATAGGGCCTTTATAATGTCGGTCACATTCTTTTGAATGTTCTTCAGAGTCCCAAAATGACGTCGTTTTAAGACATTTTTCAATTTATGGAGAAGAAAAAAGTTACAAGGACTCAGGTCAAGTGAATAGGTGACTGTGGAACAACACGAATGCGTTTTGAGTTAAAAAATTCCGTTATGGAGCTCGCTGTGTGACACAGGATATTGTCATAATGGAGCAACCACGTATCTTCAATGCTCGATCTCACTAGATTCACGCTTGAGTTTAAGTTGACCAGGTCATCCGTCATGCTTATCGTTCACCGTCGGCCTGATCTCATAAGAGCACGCACACGTTCGACGTTTTCGTCGGTTTATGGAGTTGAAGGTCTCCCTGAGCGTGGCTCAACTTCAACGTGTTCTCGCCCTTGCAAATATGATTTGTGCCAGTGAAAAATTTGTGGGCTTGATAAGGAATATTCCCCCTAGGCCTGTTACAACTTTTCAAAGGTAACACTCGCGAATTCCTCAAGTTTAACATAAGACTTCATGCCATATGTCATAATGTTGCTCTAAATTGCGTTGTTCCATATTAGCACACATAACAAAAAGACAACGCCACTGATGGCGCTCTCAAAAATCACGTGATGGCTATACATATTTGAAACTCCGACTGAGCATCTAGAAGGGATGAACACACCGGTCTACACCAGTAGAACAACACAGCGTTGCCAGATTGATCGCAGTGCTGTCAGTCTCGATATTTTTCTCATACACCTTGTATACTTAATATTTGTGACAGTGTAGTGTACTCTGGGAATCCAAGTTTACATTGAGGTGGCAAAAGTCATGGGATACCTCCTAATGTCATATTGGATTTCCTTTTGCCCGGCGTAGTACAGCAGGTCGACGTGGCACGGAGTCAACAAGCCGTTGGAAATCCCCTGTAGAGCCCATGCTGCCTCTATATACCTCCATAATTGCGAAAGTATCGCCAGTGCTGAATTTTGTGCACGAAATGACCTCTCGGATGTTCCATAAATGTTCTATGATTCCTGTCGGGCGATCTGAGTGGCCAGATCATTCTCTTGAATTGTCCACAATGTTCAATCACGAACAATTGTGGCCTGCTGACGTGGAGCATTGTCGTCCACAAAAACTCCTTGTTGTTTGGGAACATGAAGTCCATGGATGGCTGCACATGATCTGCAAATAGTCGAACATAACCAGTCAATGATCGGTTCAGTTGGACTAGAGGAGCAGCCACACTGTGCCACAGCCCACACAACTATGGAGACACCGCCAGCTTGCACAGTGTCTTTTTGACAACTTGAGTCCACGGCTCCGTGGCGTTTGCGCCACAATCGAACCCTTCTCACAGCTCTTACCAATTGAAATCTGGACTCATTTGACCACGCCACGATTTTCCAGTCGTCTAAGATCGAACCGATATGTTCACGAGCCCTGGAAGCGATTTCGTGCCGTTAGCGAAGGCAGTAGCGTCGGTCGTATGCTGCCAAATTTCGCCGCAATGTCATAATACTATATGAAAATGCCTTTGCTCTCGATCGTTGTGCGACAGCAGTCGGCCACTGCGTTGTTCCTGGTGATAGGTAATGCCTGAAAGTTGGTATTCTTGGCACACTCTGCACACTGTGGATCTCGGGATATTGGACTCCCTAAGGATTTCCGAAACGGAATGTCCCATCCGTCTAGCTCCAAATACCATTTCGCGTTCGAAGGCTACGTACATATTCTTTGTTTACAAGCTCCGGGAAATTTCATAAAACTGTCTTAAACCGATTCGTAGTAGTTGATCAGACAGCAGTCATGGACAGAAAGGACCAGCTGCCGAGAATTCTTCCGTGTTGTATGGCCGTGGTCCATGGAACTCTTATACCCCTGACGTTTCGTCCAAAGCTACGTTGGACATCTTCGGAGGTGCTCCTGGTCGTGCTCAGTCTTGCCGACTCACGAGTCGAACGTCGAAGAACGGCCTAAATACCGTGGAAAGTGGACGTGGTCTAGATTTCACGTGATAGCAGAGATAAACCTTGTCAAGGATAAAATATAACTATCGATCATAGCACGTCAATGATAAAAACTTCTCCTCTTTTCTATAGCGCCACTGTCCATGTATCGCTGAGTTTCATAGCTTCTTCTTTTCTGTTAAAATTATCCCCATGTTCATATATTTCGATGGCTTCTCTATATAGCTGGGGATAATAGTTCGTCATAGTACATAAAACTTCAGTTTCCGAAAATTTTACTACATGATCAGCCGACTGAAGAGCATGTTCTGCCACGTCTGATTTGTCTGTTTTACCTAGTCGGCAAAGACTTCTATGTTCCTTCAACCGTGTATTCCACTTCTCTTTGTAGTTCCAATGTAGAACCTACCACATGTACACGGAATCTTGTATACACCACTTGCAAACAGAGGGGGACGTTTATCCTTAACGGAACGAAGTTCTTGGCCTATTTTCTTAGTTGGTTTGAAAATCGGTCGAACGTTATGTTTCCTTAAAATCTTGCCGATTTGATCGTTACTTTTTCGCTGTGTCCTATCGTCGTCCTTAGGCTTCCTGTTATTCGGTCGCAAAACTCTATTTATTTCCTTACTAGAGCGCCCCTGCTTCTCAAAAGCCTGCTTTAGATGTGTTAACCTGGCGTCCAGGTATTCCGGCGCACAAAGGTTTTTTTCCATGTGACGAAACCAAAAATGTGTCATCCACGTATCGATACCATCGACATGGTTTCTTATTGGCTTTTTGGCTTTTTCTAGAGCTAATTATTCGAATTTTTCCATGTAAAAATTGACGATCGTAGGACTCAGTGGGTTACCCATGGCAAAAAAGCTTTAGAGGAATTCTTTTGTTATTTAAATAGCATAAATCCTAAAATCCAGTTTACCATGGAAATGGGGAAAGACAATGCAATATCTTCTTTGATGTCTTCGTTATGAGACAGATTGATGACAGCTTGAAACGTAAAGTCTTTCGGAAGGTTACACATACCGACAGATACTTGCATAAGGATTCCAATCATCATCCACAACAGAAAAGAGGTGTATTTAATAGTCTAGTGGACAGAGCTAAACGTCAATTGATCATGCATACTGCGGCACGTCATTACGCACCGACGACCATCCAGCAATTGTCAACAGTGCTGTCGGAGGAATGGAACACCCTATCACAATAATTCCTTACCAACCTAGCTGCAGGCTTGGGAAAACGTTGCTGTCGGTGTAGTTTACACATCCTATTAAAAACGATGTTCTGTCTTTTTTAATATCTAGGGAACGTTCATAAATCGTGGTGACTTTGACGAAAATCACATTTCTGTTTGTCTCATTGCGTATTTATTTCAGTTACCTCCTGTAGGATACTGTAGCAGTTCTTTCTATGCATGGTTCAGAATTCATCGAGCTATGTTACTTAGCAGTGACATACCGTGCTAAAGCTTCTTCCATCGTTAAGTTTTGCACACCAGTGTATGTTATCAGGTTCCACAGCTGTCATGTCGTTGAACGCGTCTTCGATTGTCTTTCCAGTGCAACAGAACAAAAGTAGTTCCGATAAGAAGAATTCGTTGTCACATTGCGGCAGCTATGAACGTTAAAAATTCCTGGAGTGCACCTGAAAAACTGTCACATTGTCTGCCATACCTCAGCGAATACGCTTTGTGGTTGTGTTTTGTGTGGCCTGTCCTCTCGTGCGTGTCTCATTCTTTATTGTCAGAATGAGCTTGAGCTGTGAGTCAATTAAAAAGAAGATTACACTGAGTTTCAGTTCAGCCTCTAAAATAATAGAATGGATCAGGCCTACACGTTGATCATTCTTATAAAATATAGTGAAACTACAAGGGACAGCAAAGACCAATGTAACTTGGAGAGAATAAGTGAGAACTATACAGCAGGAGCGACATTTCTTCGTAACCAGTTACGTGATTTACGTGTACCGCTCCGCGGTTGGTAATTATGCAAGACTTAATCTGGTGAGCCACTCCAGGAGGCTATGAAACTATTCTTTCGACAAGTTCAGCCCAATTTTCTGCTAATCTGAGAAATTCAATTACACGAGGGCCCTGCTAAATTTATTAAATCTTCTTTCTGCTGTGAGTTTCCGCAGCTTCTGAGCGTTATACGGCGTCACATACTTCCGCTTGTTTCTTGCTATTTTGTAGCTAGAAGAGATCCTCTTTGCTCTGCCGTTGCCAGGAAATGTAATAAAGGGACGCATGACGTATTGTTCCTGTTACGCATACTTCACTTTCGCGTTCTCTGTGATGAAAATGTGGCCGCACGGCTGCCTAATGCACGCAAGCCGGTAGGGGTAATACTCCGGAAGAGGAGATAACAGAATTCTGAGAAGAAAAGGTCAAAAACTCAAACAGCAAGGTACCCAGCAACAAATGATGTCATTGTTGACCAAGAACTGCAGGTTTAATTACCGGAGTAATTTTGCGGAAACAGCGTATGCACGACGCTAGGTATTTCAAACCACGAGATTCCTGGAACAAGTTAGGGCTCTTCGTGTCAAGAGCATATCGGAAAACAATTTCGTTGTACTTTTCTTGGTGTCTACTTCAGTCATATTTGGGCACTGCTATTCAAAAACAAGTATAGGTGGTTTAGGTGTATAACTTTATGTGTTTTCCATGTTAGGAAGCAAAGTGTAGCGTTTACCTAATTCTAGCAGCGATGTATGTGGCAAATACAAATTAAGATCCATCCTTGCTGTGTATAAGAACCTGATTTGATGAACTTAACAGAAACGTAGCATATGCAACGGTAAGTACTATTTCTAACATTATATTTTTGTTAGTTTTCGATTCCAAGGCCTGTGTCGTTCTTTCATTTTATGGTTGTTAACACTTTCTGTAATGTAATTAGGTTAATAATATAACATTATTAAAATTATCAGACACATTCAAATCTTTCGTAATATATTTCATGGCGCTGTTCTGCTTATTTGTGATTGAATTGCTCGTGTCGTTTAATACGGCAATGTGTTTCTACACTAAGAAGTGCGGTGAAGTCAAATTACACGAATCAATCTTATGTACTTTCTTCTAGTGCTACTTTATTTCAACTATCCGTATCTGCTGTTGTACATTATCGAAGTCTTCTTCTTCTTCTCAACAAGGATTGGGATTTAGTGACCTGTTTCGGCTTCATAGGATTTATTCCCATCTTTTCTTCAGTCTTTCCAAAATACTTCTTCCAACTGGCTCGTATCCCGTTGCAGCTTTTGGTAGTGTTGGTTCAAATGGCTCTGAGCACTACGCGACTTAACTTCTGAGGTCATCAGTCGCCTAGAACTTAGAACTAATAAAACCTAACTAACCTAAGGACATCACACACATCCATGCCCGAGGCAGGATTCGAACCTGCTCAAGACTGTAGCGCCTAGAACCGCCGGGCCACTCCGGCCGGCTTTTGGTAGTGTTCTTTCACTCATACGCTCTAGATGATATTTCCATTCTTTTTATGCAGTTGAATTTTATCATTTAGGTTATATATTTGTAACTCTCCTCTACTCTCTTCATTTACAAATCGATCCCTTTTAGAACATCCTTTTACAGACCTTCGAAGTTTCATTTCCACTGTTTGTACGCTGCTTTTATCTCTGTCTCTCTCATTATCCATGACTCACTTTCTTGAAGCAGCACAGGTACGTTATTAAATTACAGAGCTTCAGGTGGGTGTCCTTTAGGGTTTTGTTTTTTTAATGTTCTGCTTATGGTACCGCATATTATTTGGAACTGATTTAATTTTATATCTAAGTCTCTCTTGTCGTCAAAGCACATACGGGAGCATGCTAAAGAGTGGTGACTCGGAATTTTTCATGTGAAGACATTATTAACATTCTACACCTTTATTTGTAATGTCTACGTATTTACATCTCAACGTAGTCACACTGGCGATGAACACATTTCTCTCAACGAGATACCACTGCAGGATGTTTGTTGACAAATCCACAACCTTATCTCTGCTTGCACCGCTTCATCACTACCGAAGTGAAGTGTCCTCGAAGGTGTCACATTTGTTTTGTATATGGAAATATTCAGGTTATATCGAGCTGAATACAGGTGCAGTCCATCTTCTGTTTTTCTATAAGAAGCAGGACGTGAAAAATAGCAGCCCGTCAATAAATTCGCGTTGTAAAGCAAGTTGAAGGCAGTCGCCGTAATTTGTTTTTGGATTATATAGAAGAAGCACCTGTGAGCTCTCTCTCTCTCGTTTGTTTTCGATGGCTCGTTAATTTATAGTTAATATCTGCTGTTCTCTTCGTTATAGCAGAACTATCTATGTGTTCAAATAAAGGTTCTTTATTGCTGATAAAAGATGTTTAGCGCATCCCTGTCTTTATAAAATTTTCCAAAGTATCATCCTGTCTATCCTGTCGAACGCCTTTTCGAAATCGACGAACGCGATATACACTTTGCGATCAAAAGTATCCGTACACCTGACTGAAAATGACTTACAATTCCGTGGCGCCCTCTATCGTTAATGATGGAATTCAATATGGTGTTGGCCCATCCTTAGTCTTGATGACAGCTTCCACTCTCGCAGACATACATTTAGTCTGGTGGTGGGAGGTTCCTTGGTTTCTTGGGAAATGGCAGCCCATTCTTCCCATTCTTCACGGATTGCTGTAGTGAGGAGAGGTATCGATTTCGGTCGGTGAGGACTGGCACGAAGTCGGCATTCCAAAACATCCCCCAGATGTTCTATAGTATTCAGGATAGGACTATATGCAGGCCAGTGGATTACAGGGATGTTATTGTCGTGTAACCACTCCGCCACAGGTCGTGCATTATGAACCGTGTTGAAAGATGCAATCGCCATCCCCGAATTGCTCTTGAAGAGTGAGAAGCAAGAAGGTGGTTAAAACATCAATGTAGGCCTGTGCTGTGATAGTGCTACGCAAAACAACAAGGGGTGAAAGCCCCCTCCATGAAAAAAACGACCACACCATAACACCACCGCCTCCGAATTTTACTGTTTGTAATAGACACTCTGGCAGATGACGTTCACCGGGCATTCGCCATACCCACACCCTGCCATCGGATCGCCACATTGTGTACCGTGATTCGTCACGCCACTCCACTGTTCAATCGTCCAACGTTTACGCTCTTTACACCAACGGAATGTCGTTTGGCATTTACCGGCGTGATGTTTGGCTTATCAGCAGACGCTTGGCCATGAAATCCAGATTTATCACCTCCCACCTAACTGTCATAGTACTTGCAGTGGATCCTGAGGCAGCTAAGTGTGTTAAGCAACTGCTAATCTTAATCGCTTTTTACAGTTGTCCTTATATCCTTCCTGTTGTTTTTCCATCGTCCTTTTTGTAATGTCCACGTAAACGGCTCCATAAATACATGATATTCTGCAGATTCCTGCTTTTCCAATAGTTTAAAAGCACCCTCACCCATCTTATTTGTTCCTTTTGTTTTGTAGACTACGCTGATATACCGCTTCTTCATGATCTTTCCTCTGCAATGAATAACGTCTTTAATTAATGATAGGAAATCTATCAAGACAGTTAGACAGGCATCAGAGGCGAGGAAGTGACTTACGTTGCAGATGAACGGTCAACAGTCGCTCAGAAATGCACATCAAGTCCTCCCATTGTCCTCCAATTATCCAACATAGAAGCCCATCCATAGATCCCTATCCCACTAGTGTTTGTGCGTGTGCCAGGTGTTGCAAAGTGGTACGAGGGAAGAGTGTATTTCGTGTGTTCTCTTTTCAGCAGAAATGATAGTTATTAACGTAATAGTTTTTATATTATTGTTTTCTCGTGTATTTGATGAACTTTAGTCCAGATGATTAACTGCGTGATATTAATACCTACCTCTGTTTAAAACAATGTGTGTGTGTGCTTGAAAGCAGGTCTGATAAAGTATTATCTTTATTTTTCTGTTTAAATGTCTCTGTTGTTCATAAACTTCAGTCAATTTGACTAATTCATAATTCAATATTCTTGGGTCCACTTGACCAGTTATTTAACTAGTAACATGAAGTAATTTCATGCTTAGAACTATTGGGTTATTTTAATTAAGCGAGTTAATGCCATGGCGTGATTGAAAGGCAAAGAATTTAACGTACATCACTACCAGAACATGAGTAAAAGAATACTTTACTATTCTGTTAAACTTGGTATTACATAATGCTTATGTTTGATTTTATTTTTGGTGTTTTTCATCATTTTGTAATTTTATGTGTTTTATGTCATTTTATCTTGAGTTTTATATTTTTTCTATGGTGATTTTGAGTATTTATTTTTCGCTTTGACCTATTCTTACATAATGCCAATGTTCTCATGTTATTTTATACTGCGTTTTCGTGTATTTTGTTCATTTAAATTCTTGCGAAGGACTGAATGCACTATGGCAGTGTTTGTTAATTATGTACATCATTTGATTCAGAATATATATTTTACACTCACTTGTCTTGCATTATGCTTAAGATAAAATGTTTATTTTATGATAATATTCATATTGGAATGCTTCCTACAAACTTTGTTTTTGCTATTGGGGCATGTTTTTCTTATCTGTTTCTATTACCTTGTTCATATTGGTAAAAAAAAGTGGTTGGAAATGCCCTTCCATTGCATGGAAACTACCTGCTAATTTTTCCCCCAGGAAACGTAGAGTTATCAATCGTTCACATGTGAGATGTTGCATTGAATTTGCAAAGTAAACTTAGGTTTTTCAATATCTCAACATCTCTTCGCACCTCCGATGTTCGGTTCGTCTGTGCTTGAAACTGGAGACTGATTTCTCAGTTTATAATTTATCATTCATCAACTTATGCTGAGCATAGAGCTCTGGGTACAAAATAGCCTAGAAACTGACATTTTTGCATCATTATGTAATTTGTAAAGCATGGACCAGGACCAGAGAAGAGAGAGCACGAAGAACAGCTATTACGGATCCTAACATGAGTTGTGCAATGGATGACTTTAGTAATAAAATATTAAAACTGTAGCTCAGATTCAAACAAGTAGTTTCAAAATGCATCTCTGACTGCACTGCAATTTCGCTGCTGTATTTGAAGAGTTCTGTCTCAATAAACTTATAGACAAAAGTTGATAGATAATCGAAAATCGAATACAAAAATATCACGTCTGTGAAAATTGCAGCAGAAATACCAGCTCTCCCTCTTTTATAATGTGGTGCCACCAAATCTGCACTCTTCAAGCAGTGACACGGTATATCAAATCCATTCCTATGGGTTGGGTATTCTGCCCCGTTAGAACTCACTCATATGCTGATAATGAGTTCTCAGACGTCGAGGAGTCTGTATTGGCACTT
Organism: Schistocerca americana; assembly: GCF_021461395.2. NCBI lineage: Eukaryota > Metazoa > Arthropoda > Insecta > Orthoptera > Acrididae > Schistocerca > Schistocerca americana. The sequence goes on from NC_060120.1 coordinate 574,197,334, forward strand.
GTATTACGGCTTCCACTTTGTTTGACAGCTGCTAATTAGAATAACCTAACGTAACACGCTGACCTTGCTGGAATTATAAGAGAGGGTGTTGCTCGACATAGTGCACGCATTTTCTCCACAATATGGGACTTCTCCTATACTCCAAATATACACTGGGCAAAATAATTAAAGAGTCACTTTTTTGAAACGCCGTAATTTTCCCCCGCTGAGACGCAGAAGATTAAGGTTGGGCTCAAATATGCCTATAGCCTTCCCCTCAAATGGTACATCACCCTCAGGGTGGACAATGTTTCAAGCAGCGTAGTACCGATACACGCGAAAAAAAGACCAGAGCTCAGAAGTTCAAGTGAGGTGGTCTCGCGGTTCTAGGCGCTCAGTCCGGAACCGCGGGACTGCTACGGTCGCAGGTTCGAATCCTGCCTCGGGCATGGATGTGTGTGATGTCCTTAGGTTAGTTAGGTTTAAGTAGTTCTAAGTTCTAGGGGACTGATGACCACAGATGTTAAGTCCCATAGTGCTCAGAGCCATTTGAACCATTTTGAGGTGCAAGGTGGATTAATGCTGCCATTTTGACAAAAGTTCATGTGAAGTGTAAGGTGGATTAATGGTGTCACATTGCGACCAAATTTCACAATTCTGCCCAACGCCAACGTGGACGCATCACAACCGTCCTTCCCAGCACCTCGCCTCTCCTCTTGACGCCACTGCGATGGTCAGAATCACGACGCCCTGCGTTGAAATTACGCTGTTTTCTTGTGGGTGACTGGGGAAAGCATTTCGGGTTTACAACCGCTTGCAGTCGACACGAAAAGATCTCAGGAGGTGGCATAAAGGGCATTAATGAAACCACCCCTTCCCTATGGCCATTAATTTACATGTATTTCGCGGTTGAAAACAATTTGAAGTGAAATGTGCAACTCAACACGTTCCTGGCAACCCTTGCCACTGCTTACACCCTCCCGCTGTTTCAACCCTTCTCTAAGAACACTGTGGGACGGCAAACCCACTGAACATGATCTTTAAATGTTGCTTTTTTATAGTTAATAGATTATGCCCCAGTCGCTACATTAAGGCTAAAATACATTAAGAATAAGTATTCCCTGTGTAAATAAATCTGTAAGCTAAATGGAAATGGTCACGATTTAATGTTAGAAATGTATTTTTTTGCTGTTCCGATAAAGAATGTTGCAGAGAATTGTTTATGTATCGAAACTGTAAAGCAAGTTGAAGGCAGTCGCCGTAATTTGTTTTTGGATTATATAGAAGAAGCAGCTGTGAGCTCTCTCTCTCTCTCGTTTGTTTTCGATGGCTGTTTCACAAAATGTGTCACTCCCGTATCTGTAACTTTTGGCTAAGTAATTACGCCAATTTGATTACAAAAGCCGTGTTTGAATTAAGAACGTATTTTCCTATTCCATTAATACCAATTTAAATTTATTGTTACTTTTTAGAAGTTTTTCAGGCTGCAGCGAAGCAGAGTTGCCGACGAATTGTTTGATGGCCACAGCCGAACGCTACTAGTATTCAATCGGCTTTTACTTTATCTAACTTTTATTTCAGCGTCCCTGAGATCTCTTTCACCGATCTTTTCTATCACTGCCCGGGCGATGTAATTACGCAAACTGCGTGATTTTGAGATCGCACTGAGTGTGTTGAAAAACTGGGGGGGGGGGGGGGGGGGGGTCTTAGAAGAATCCTTTGCCACTTTATTTATGGATGTGCCAATGTCACATCACCACATAGGCACACAACTGGAGAGTGTGAAACAGGAGGGAGCGAAACAAAAGGTTGCGGAACAGGCGGGCTGGAAGAACATAAGTATCCTTCGCTGCTTCGAATCTCGTTCTAATTTCTTCGAATGGTTCTGAACAGTCCTTAGTGGTCCACTCTGTATACCAGGGCAAAAATTTCAGTCGCAATGCAGTCCAAAGGGAGATCACACTCGGTGACGTCGTAGCCCCACAACGTCCTTAGAGAAGGGCTGAATTGATCAGAGAGTGTCAAAAGTGTCAGAGTTTGTTAAGAACGTCGTCCCGTTTCATATCACGCTGCACTCTATCGTTTTGACCACAAAATTTGTGTAAATGAATGCCCCAAAGGAAGTCATTGGTTTACTGACGCCGTTAATGCCACCACCTGAGGCCTTTCGTGTCTATTCTGAGCGGCGGTGTGTCTGAAATGTTTTCCTCAATCACCCATAAGGAAAGCATATGCTTTCAACGATGGACGTCGCGGTTTTGCTCTGAATCTGAGAGGTGTCAAGAGAAGAGGTGAGGTATGGATAAGAGGGGAAGGGTGTGACGACATTCCTATCAAATGAAACGTCTATGATGGCGTTGGGCAGAATTGTGATGAACTTTGGTGCAAATGTGACATCATTAACAAACCTTACTCCTTTGAGCCCGAAGGTGGCGTCGCAGGACGCTACGCTTTTGTACCATTGCAAAGAAACGTTGTAGGTACCTTTGAGCCAAATGTCGCGCTTCTGCATTCCAATGAGGGAAAAATGACCGGGTTTCAAATAAGTTAATTTTTAATCCTTTTCCGCAGTGTAGATTCATTCGAACCATTCTTTCTGGACAACGTAATTTTTATAGACTTTTGTGTAGTGTCAATCTGACTTTGACAAATACCTGCGTATTAGTTTTTCCTCATCAACTTCCTTTTTTCTGTATTCATCGTCTTTTACTGTCTAGCGATGCGATATTAAAGTGGCAGCTTACTCTCTGAAATGTGAGGGTAATGGGTAGAGATATTTCTTCGGTGGTGGGGGAGGGATGTGGAAGTGGGCTGAGGAGCGCATTTGTATAAACCAAATGATTATGATGACATAAAGATGTCATTTGACTGTGTGATAAATATCTGATAACAATCGCGTTGGTGTTAGCATTCAAAACAAAAGCCGCTGTCGTTGTTCGGATCCTCTGCTGCCCCATGCTGCTAATGATTTACGCAGAAGTTCGAATCTTTCTGTCCTCTGATTAACGCATTGTATGGTGTCACATCGGGCAATGTCATTCGCTTTATAGGTTCGCCAAGCATAGAACTTCGCGTTGCAGCAAATATTGAGCCGAGACAGGGTGCACAACTTCATGTGGCGGATTTGTAGGTATGTGGAGTAAATTAAAACAGAATTGAATTACGTTGACCGTAGTGGTCCTGAATTGCTTCAGAAACAGCGGATTGCTCCTCGGATAGTAACACTAGAAATAGTTTCTCTTAACGCCCCTAACACCAACAACGTTATTGTCCTTACTGGTCTACTGATTAATTAATAATTGTAAGAATAATAATTACTATAGAAATTAGCTGGTGCCATACAAGAGGTGCAATAATAGTCATTTCGCTCGGGAGGGTGTGTCTCAGCTAATGTACACACAGGGACGCATACTCCAGATAGGTTTTTGATTTTTCGTGTACATAAAAAATCGATTTTTCGTATACATATAATGTTAGATTATTAGATGATATTTCTTCTAGCCTTGAAGTTATTTACCTCCTCTTCTTCTTTGAAGACAATGTTACGGCTTCCAGCTTGCTCTCTTAAATTTCTTGCTTCTCCGAAGTACTACAGGCATCAGTGATACAGATAGATAGATCAGGTGAAATAAAGAACTAATAAGTGACATTGGCTTCTCACTACACGAATTAATATATTTCCATTATTAGTGAGCTAAACACAAATTAAAATCTTCTCTCTATCACAGAAGTGAAGAGACAGACATTACAAACTTGAGTAAAGATTCGATAGGAGTTTTTACAAACCATACGAAAACTGATGTTCTTCAATTTTTTTCTCGTTATCTCCATAGAATTGATTGGTGTGGGCATACCGCATTTTAATCTTTGCGTATACTGCTTAGGCGAATTAATGGATAAAAATAAACGGTTGCTGGACGACAGTACACAGTAGCGTTGTCCATCCTACATACAATCATAACATATTAAAATTAACTTTCAGTTGTAACTTATATCTTTGGCCTGACCGGTGTTTAAAATAGCTCTATCTTAATATATACCCCAGTTTATTTTACAGTTTTATTTACATATTCTGGAAGTTTTGTTTTCCAAGCCCACGCCACGACAAAGGACATGTTCAGAGTCGGAGTCAGCGACTCCACTACTGCGGGGTAACCGCTTCACGCCTCTTGCAGGGTTACGTTCTCACACGCTTGCGCGCGCATCTAGTAAGTCTTGTGGAGCAACACGGCTAGACGGTATATTTTCACAATTTTTGGGTAATGACGAATTTCATGTCGTCATCCTGTCCATTGATCCGCTCCGTAGGGTAACGTGTATAGGCGGGTGCCTGATCGATAGTTTACTGGTTCTGGAACCACGTCGTGCGTCACACATTTCAGCGTCCAAGGCCAGCCCGTACATTCAGCATCACGTCGAGATCTCACCAAATTTCAGGAAAGTCGATAAACGTTTTCACCTTATACGGTTCCTTATAGCAAAGTCTAGCGCCCCTCATCGTTACAAACGAACCGAAAATGTTCGGCTCATTGTAAGCTCCTACACCTTTACTCATTATAGTTCCTCTTGTCGTCTTTTTTTGTCAATACATGTGTGATTTTACATAACATATACAAAATAAGCGTTACACCTCAGCATCATACATAAGCCTATATTTACATGTTGCTGACACTTCGGGTACATACATGATGCAATTTATATATATTCACATGTTGATTCCCTATAACATTTATAAATTGTGCAGAAAACAACATTTCAGTACCACCGTATGTCCTTTAAGATTTTACTTTCGCTCTTAGGACGCATATGACTACATCTTATGATATTTTAAATACACTATACTTAACATTTTCTTCGACCATTCAAAGGCTGTTTGCCTCTTACAGATATGTAATGAGGAGCTAATTCTTTTAATCTTTGAGTTTAAGAAACACTGTTATCTTAGAGAGAATAATGATTAAAATTGGTTTTTTAATATCAAGATTGAAAGGACTATATACGTACATACAGTTTGATGATATGCATAAACCACTGTCCTGACATTTCATTCGACTCACGCGTCTATAAATCTAGATTGCAAACGAAACGGAAGAAATCTTCATTACGCGTTAACAAACACAAGCAGATATAGCTATACTTAGCCCCGTCCCTCTAAAGTCTGCTAGAAAAGCGTCCACTTATCTAAAAGGAAAAAGAAACCTTTTTCCGATGAAATCCATCGTCTAGACAACATAGAATAATTGAACAAACTCTTTGTGCACATTTCTTTGTATCTTTGTGAAACTACTTACTTAGTGTTTTCTGAACTCATGACAGAACTCTGACGGTGCAATGTCACATAAGTTGTCGATATTACTTGTTTGCCGCGCGGGGTAGCCGCGCAGTTTGAGGTGCCTTGTCACGGTCCGCGCGGGTACCCCCGTCAGAGGTTCGAGTCCTCCCTCGGGCATGGGAATATGTGTTGGCGTAAGTCAGTTTACGTTAGATTAAGTAGTGTGTAAGGTTAGGGACTGATGACCTCAGCAGTTTTGTCCCATAAGATTTTATCACAAATTTCCAGTTTTCATTACTTGTTTGGAAATATCTATAGTGAGTGTAATTCAGTGTACCTAACTTATATCCATATCTTCAGGATACTACTCTTGTGTGTGTGATATACTTAAATATGTTACTACGAAGGTTGTGCCGAGAAAATGTTGTAGAAGAATGTTCATATAAGTCGTGATCCCGTGTAAATGCATTATGAATACTCACATTTGGCGCTTTCTAGTGTGCGGTCTGGTCCCTTGTTGCCTTTATAATACTGGACCTAAACTTCATTTAATAACTTTCTACGTACCGGTACAATCTCTTCATATATTCACATTCATTCACACTGTCACATTCATACGCAAATGTATGCACATATAATTATTCATATTGCGGTGTGGCCCGTTTTCTTTGGTACCAGCTACCTGAATTCTCTTTCCTGCCTTTACCGGGGCGTGTGCTTGCATCATTACCAGGAAAAGAAACTTAATAATAACTTATAAACTAAGAACGTAGTCGCTCCATGGATAACTAACGTATCATTTTTTTTCTTTCACACATATCCTTTTACTTTATGTACTTGGATGTATAAATTCATCAACTGTGTTTTAATCCTCAAAACCAATCCTTCTTTTTGAGAGCGCAAATATTCAGAGCACGTCCATCGTTTTGACTTAACTTTTTCATCCTTCCATGTTCATACTATGATTATGCCTGCAAGTAATAAATGTTGTTGTAGATGGGCACAACCTCATTATCCTTCGTACTTTATTCAGAATGTGACCATAGTTCTGCGGTTATTATTTTTTTCTTTCTACATAGATGCTTCCCGTACCGTGTAAATTTGAAAATACCATAAATAGTAGTGTTGTGTGTAGATATATTTCTGTAGTTAGTTATTCTTTCCTCCTCTGTGAATTTTCTTTTACGTTAAACCTCCTTACTGTAATAGTTTTATCCTTATAGACTCCTTCATTTCAATAGTAATTAACTTGTACTGAAACCTCCAGAATATAGCTTATTTGATGGATAAACGCCAAGTTTGCGTTGCATCTGACGTGCAAAGCGACGTGATGGACTGAACTACTTCTGCACATGTGCTGAAGTTGCTGACCTCTGTGTTAGCTCCGACGACGCTTGCCCGTCCTCTCCCTCTCGTAATGCTACTTCATGTGTTTAAAAATGGTTCAAATGGCTCTGAGCACTATGGGATTTAACATCTGAGGTCATCAGTCTCCTAGACTTAGACCTACTTAAACCTAACTAGCCTAAGAACATCACACACATTCATGCCCGAGGCAGGATTCGAGCCTGCGACTGTAGCAGTAGCGCGGTTCCGGACTGAAGCGCCTAGAACCGCTCGGCCACAACGGCCGGCCATGTGTTTACATCTTAAGTGCATAATCACACTGTATTTAGAAATGTACGTATTGTAGAATGAATCGGAGAGACTGCGATTGTGTTTGATTTTCAGGCTTCAATAGCCGTTTGACATTAAACGGAACATTAACCACTAAAACTTACCTTGGTTCCATTTAAAAACATACAAACAAATAAAACGAAAATTTTCTCTTAAAACTAAATGAACAATTGTTACATCCATATTATATCGAAATATTTCATTTGTTCATCTACAGTACTTTATGTAAGGTTTGACCTTTGTCCAATTCTTTTAGCGTACAAATCCTCTTAGACCCTTGTGAGGATAAAGTCCCTTGTAGTTTCCGCTATTAGGGCAGGCTAATCTACATGCACCTGGATGTGGGACTTCATTAATGGCCCAGTGTAAAACAGCTGCCAATTACGATTGAGCATCTGTAGTAATACCTCTTGTCCTGCTTGAAATTGTGCTGTGCACCCTAATCTTTTGTCGTACTTCTTTTGCCTCTCTTCAGCTTTTCCTCCAGATTAATCAAAGCCTGGCGTACTTTCTCTTCGAGTAACATCTCGCCCCTAGGTATCTTGTATCTTGGGCAATGGTTTTTCCCACTTGAAACTTCTCTCCTTTTAAACATCAGTTCAGCATATGTGAAACTGGTTGTAGTGGTTGGTAAGTTGTCAATGATTTGTTGAAATGCTGAGACAAACTCAATGCATTTCGTGTGCTTCTGGGATGTATAGGTACGCAGAGACCTGCTGCATTTTCTGAATATCCTTTATATTGGGCTTACCTCGGGGTGAAATCTGGATACTAATGTATGTTTTATCTTGCTCGTGTTAGTAAATTCCTTCCACCCATTGCCTACAAAGTACGATGCATTGTCCTTCAACAATATCTGCAGCTTTCGCACGCTCGGGAGATAATCTTCTGCATTACTCTTAATAACAGAACCTGCGGTCACAAACCACACTGCATTAAGTTTCATATTTTTGAAAACATCATACAACACAATAACATATTTGACACCTCCCTTCTCTTGTCGATAGGGTCCGGTAGCATCCAAGGACACTAATTCTAAAAGATTTGTTGCAGTAGAGGACGTAGCTCAATCACCTTGGACTTACATCTACATCTACATTTATACTCCGCAAGCCACCCAACTGTGTGTGGCGGAGGGCACTTTACGTGCCACTGTCATTACCTCCCTTTCCTGTTCCAGTCGCGTATGGTTCGCGGGAAGAACGACTGCCGAAAAGCCTCCGTGCGCGCTCCAGTCACTCTGATTTTTACATTCGTGATCTCCTCGGGAGGTATAAGTAGGGGGAAGCAATATATTCGATACCTCATCCAGAAACGCATCCTCTCGAAACCTGGACAGCAAGCTACACCGCGATGCAGAGCGCCTCTCTTTCAGAGTCTGCCACTTGAGTTTGCTAAACATCTCCGTAACGCTATCACGCTTACCAAATAACCCTGTGACGAAACGCGCCGCTCTTCTTTGGATCTTCTCTATCTCCTCCGTCAACCCGACCTGGTACGGATCCCACACTGATGAACAATACTCAAGCATAGGTCGAACGAGTGTTTTGTAAGCCACCTTCTTTGTTGATGGACTACATTTTCTAAGGACTCTCCCAATGAATCTCAGCCTGGCACCCGCCTTGCCAACAATTAATTTTATATGATCATTCCATATGAGTACCTCGTATTTTGGCAAGTAATGCACTTCCGAATTATTTGGAGAACTCTTCTGCGCAAATTGGGAAAACAGCAGAGCGTATTTATTTTGTTTCTGCACTTGGAAACCCCATAGTAATCCCATACATTATGAGTGTACAAAATGAAACCATCTGCGTAACTTTCCGGCAAACACACATACCACTGTTCTTGATTCGGTGTACACCGATGAAACAAGACTCCCTTGTATACAGTATATAATTTCTTCAAGTTCTCGTCGTTATTTTCAGACAGTTTCAACCTTACTTTTCTCCGTCGCTGGTTTCCTTCTTCCAATTGCTTTAAACGCTTACACATCTTTGCATAATATGGTTGTTGTGTCTTATCCTGCGTAAGTAAAACCCTAATTTCAGAATTCTGTTCTGTAAATTCTACCCACCTACCCTTGAGGTAACATTGACGAGGCGTCTGCGATTTTGTTTTGTTTACCTTAATATATAAGATTTCAAAACTGCACCATCTAGCTAACCTACGATGTAGTAATTTGCACGTCTACAGAAAAGAAAGTGCTTGATGGTCACAGTAGACTTTGGTGTGCTTGTCACTTAAGTAGTACTCAAATTTCTTGAGCGCCCAAATAACCCCGAGAACCTCGAGCTCAGTCACGGAGTATGGCCGCTCGGCTTCAGAAAGTATTCTAGTAGGAAAACATTATCTTGGGTGCCGGTTTGCCATTATCTTCAGTGATCTGAAATAAGCGTGCTCTGAGTCCCTGTAAAAAATGATCTGTACTCACAAGCAAAAATCCTGTGACCCGTCGGGGTGGTGTACTATATTCGGACGTAGTATGACTTTCTTATTTTTTCGAAATTTGCTTGACATCGTTAGGTTCGTATCCATGGACTGTTTTCCCTCAAAAGATTCAGCAATGCATCACTGTTCAATAACTGATCTAGAATGAATTTCCTTCAAAATTGGAACCAAACCCCAATATCCCTTCAGTTGTTTTTTATTATGTAAATCGGTATAAAACCTATGCCAAAAGCCTCACATCTTCTTCCCATGTGGGGGTAACCATTAACAGGTTATCAACATAGAGAGTGATTCTACTGAAGACTTCTGGTCCCACAACTTTGTCCAATGAAAACACTCCCGCTCACGTTCAAGCCAAACGGCAAAACACAAAATTCGAAGCTCCTGCCCTCACGCACAAAGGCTGTGTACGTCCTATTATCTTCATGTAATGCTGTTTTCCAACTCGATGCCTTTGACTCAATTGCAGTGAGGCATTTAACATTGTGAAATTTCAGTAATTGTTTTTCGAGATTGTCAAAGCGTGCCACGACAGGAACAATGGCGTCGGTCTTAGCGATAGCTAAAATAGCGCTACAATTTGGAGAATAGGAGTGTTTTATGATCTTCCAATTAATCATCCTTTCAATTTCTTTCCTCACAGCTTCTCTTTTTGCTCAAGGAACTGGATATGAAGAAAAGCAGAATGTCTCGTGTGGATAAACGTCCATTTTGTACTGGTAACGCTTTAATGTCCCAGGGCGCATTCTAGACACTCGCTCACATCGAAGTCTTACTCCTTGTAACTCCTCCTCTTGATCTCCTGGCAAACACGCAAATTCACTTACCTTGGTTCGGACAGTCTCTGGATTCATGTCTTCTTCAGACAGCTACTCACCCCTTTGTGCATCAAGAAACAGTACGTTTGGATATGAGAATTGTACTCTTATATCAGTACGCGCTTTGAGTATATTTACAGCTACGCTGGTTTGAATTAAATTTACTGATAATCTCTGTTCGTTGATTGTAAAGAGACATTTTCCTTGCCCTATGTCATTCTGTACTTTGTGTTGTCTAAAGGTATTCCACTACCTGAAAAATACACTTCAAAGAAAAACTACTGATTATTATGGGTATTAATCACTGAAGCTTAACTCTTTTTGACTCGCTCCCCACTGCGGTCAGAATACGAAAATTCTGCACCAGAAAGATTGGTATATAACGTCGTCTTTGCAGCGCGTTCAGCAGACCCTATGACATTACATTTGTCGATGCACCCCCGTTGAATACCATAGTTACATCTAGATTATGTATCTAGGCATTAATTACAGCTTGCACTTACTACCCATTATCCTTGTCTAAGTTGTTTACACGTTCCCGACACAGTTCTTCTTACATATCTGCCCCTTCGCCATACCTGAGAAAGTAGAATAAACCGCACGCCCCCACCCCCTTCATTGGTCTGGGAATGCGAGCCTATCGCGACCTGTTCGAGTTACCATGATTTTTCGGGGGCGTTAGCCTCTTCATTGCGAGTAACTTCAACTGCCTGCACGCTGTGGGTTTGACCTCGCCAGTTCGTATCGTTTATTACCTTGGAATTAAATTCTCCTAGACCTTGACGCCCATTGGATATATGATTGTTATTCCGTTGATCATAACTGCAAGGTGAAGGACTGCCGGATGGTCTGTTTAAGGTCGGTTCCTGCAAATTACTGTATTGATTATTGCCACCTGCAGGGGATGCGTTGTGAACTTATTGGCCACAGACCCTCTGCTCGGTATAAACCAGTCTACTGCAATTCTGTTTGTGATTTCCTTGCCCGCAGCTCGTGGTCGTGCGGTAGCGTTCTCGCTTCCCGCGCCCGGGTTCCCGGGTTCGATTCCCGGCGGGGTCAGGGATTTTCTCTGCCTCGTGATGGCTGGGTGTGTGTGATGTCCTTAGGTTAGTTAGGTTTAAGTAGTTCTAAGTTCTAGGGGACTGATGACCATAGATGTTAAGTCCCATAGTGCTCAGAGCCATTTGAACCATTTTTTGTGATTTCCTTTGAAACCTCGTTTGTACTTTTGGTTTCCCTCGTTACTATAATTGTTTCTTGTATTATTGTTGTTGCTCAAGGCATACGGATGTCAACCATGTTGGTTATTGCCATCGTTGCCATTCTGCTGATGACTATTATGCCGTGGCACACACTTCGTAACGATGAGAAATACTTTATATCATTTTCAGATGTAGTGATCAGCTTTTCCCTGATTCTGGTGGGCAGACGACTTTTCAGTCTTTTCAGAATTTCCACGGGGAAAACTAGGTTTGTCCAAAACCTGGTTTTGTTAAACTATTTTTAGAAATACTTCCTCAGTCCCCCATGTTTACTACTAAATGGCGGTGGGTTGAAAACTTCTCGAAATATCATCTCTTGAGCTACTAAGGACCAATATTTGTTCAAGAAAGCCCGTTCAAATTGCTCATAGGTATGGCATCTCTCAGCCATATCTGTTGCCCACAATAAAACATCGTCCTTTGGGTACTCAACAACGAACCGGATCTTCTGTGCTTCTGTCCAGTTGAAGGGTAACACGTTGCGAAAGGCTCTGATAAACACTACGGGATTCGTTTTATTGCCCTCAGTTAAGAAAATCGGTAATTACCTATAATGGTGCACACCCTTGCCCGCCAATAAAGTAGACAAACATGCAGTACTGACTGTTGCTGCCGTGACATAGTTTGGGTTCAACTGCTTCGACATAGGAGCGAGGGTCGTACCCTTATCTAAAATTCCCGCTTCGGCTCTGTCTTTTAAATTCCTTACCACCTTTTAGATTGTTTCTTATGCTGTCTTTATGAACTTAGTTTCTAAATCTAAATTATTCAATTTTACCGACAGTTCTTGTACTTCTTCGGACAAATCTTTACTTAAATATTGCAACCCAATGTCAGTACCTGTCATAGCTTCTAAATTTCTGAAAATTTCCGACTTGGCCTCTTGCATCTGAGTCTTCACATCAGTCACAGTCTTTAGTTTACCAGCCATTTTCTCTTGTGCCCCGTCTACAGATGATATGGTTCAAATGGCTCTGAGCATTATGGGACTTAACTTCTGAGGTCATCAGTCCCCTAGAACTTAGAACTACTTAAACCTAACTAACCTAAGGACATCACACACACCCATGCTCGAGGCAGGATTCGAACCTGCGACCGCAGCGGTCGCGGGGTTCCAGACTGTAGCGCCTAGAACCGCTCGGCCACTCCGGCCGGCCTATAGATGATACTTTTTGATCTAGGTTGTTTATCTCTTGAGACAAATCAGTGAATAATTCCACCTTTAATTTCTTTCCCTATATGGACAAGTTTGCATGTTAAATCATTAGAAAGGTCAGTGCGTAGATTTTGAATTAAGTTATCGAACCTCTGTGAGAGATCGTTTTTGAAATCACGAAATGTTTCGTCAATTTTTTCGGTTTGTTGTGTAGAAAATTATTAAATAAATTCTTCATTAACCCTTTCAGGGGAAGTGGTTCCGTTTGAAACCACCTACAATTTTCTCATTTTGTGGCAAAAGGGCAGTGGCTACATTTGGGGACACCATTCAGCAGCCTAGTTGGTGCTGCCCTCTAGCGGCTGTCACTAAAACCGCTTCAAACTCTGTAAATATTAGCAAGTAGTGAGGCGAGTTGGATAGCCATGTTTTGTACGTTGTGCGCGAACGTCTTTGTTCTCAAATTGTGACTGTATTCTTCTGTATTAGGTAACTTCTATGAATGTATTAAATGCAGAATACTGTTCTGTTTACATTAATACTATATGTTCTGCAACAATAACCAAAGTAATGCATTTATTTCCGTGAATGTTGTGGTGGTTCCATTTGAAACCACTGCTCCTGTAACGACAGCATTAGTAGGTGTGACGAATTTCTTTTTTTTTTCAGTTTCACATGATGTATTCTCACAGACTAAAGGATGAGGAAATTCTGGAGTGCCTTTTCGCAGATATTCCTTCAGATCCCGACTCACAGATTGACACTAGCAGTGATAGTGAAAGTGATGTGCTAGCTGAAGACAGTGATCTGGATTTGCGAATGAAAACACCTGTTTTATCTCAAATTATTTCGGAAAGTGAGAGTGAGGCCATTTTGACAATGACAGTGATGATAGTTTCAGCACTAATGACGATTTTCCACTGTCTTCCATTGCGAATTTTTCATGGAGAAAGGACGTCAGCGCAGTGAACTTTGCCGCCAATTTTTCAGAGGAAGCTGGTGTACGAGGAAAACTTAAAAATGATAGCGAAGGTATGCAACCAGTAGATTTTTTTGTGTCTGTTTTGTAACACTATGTTAGAAAACATAGTTTTCAAGTCTAACCTGTACGCAACACAGAAAGGTGGCAATTTCAGGCCTCTTTCTAACGCAGAACTAAAAGTATTTTTGGCTATAAACATTCTAATGGGAATCAAGAAACCTTGTTCTTATCGTGACTGTTGGTCATCCCTTAAGGAACTTCGAGATGAGTACATTTCCTCACTAACGTCGGTAAAAAGGTTCAGCTGGATTTTGACTCATATTCAATCAATGACAACCGTGTTATGCGTTCAAGGGAGAGCACAAATTATGACAAATTATATAAAATTCGTCCACTAATCAATCAGACACTGATGAACTTCAAAGAATTCTATGCACCTACTAAGGATCAAGCTATAGATGAATGCATGGTGAAATTCAAAGGACGAATCGCATTCAAACAATATATGCCCCAAAAGCCAATCAAGAGGGGATACAAAATCTGGATCAGAGATGATAAGCTTGGATATATTTGTGATTTTCAGATATATACTGGAAAAGTTGAAGGCATAGTGGGAGAATCCTTAGGAAAGAGAATTGTGAGAGATATGTGTAAAGGCTTGGAAGGAATGGGATACCACATATACTTTGACAATTTTTTTACCAGTGTCTCACTTTTACAGAAGCTAAAAGATGACGGACTTTTTGGCTGTGGAACAAGTGGATCACACAGAAAAGGACTTCCTACGCTAAACACAGACAAAGAGTTGCAAAGAGGAGAGTTTGGTCTGTTCGTTCTGATGGCATCGCCTGCATCAAATGGAAGGACAAACGTGTAGTCATGTTGCTGTCTACAATTGATTCGCCTGTATGTGTTGAAGAAGTCAGCCATAAAGAAGAGGATGGAAAAATCACAAAGGTACCTTGCCCAAAAATAGTGAAATCATATAATGTAAATATGGGATGTGTCGATAAGGCAGATATGATGAACAGTTTTTATGCAATAGACAGGAAATCACGAAGGCGGTGGCTATGATTATTTTGGTATATAGTCGATATTTCTATTGGAAATCTATTTATTCTGTTTCGATTATGTAATCCAACAACGAAGCAAGTGCTAAAGGATTTTCGAAGACGTGTTGCCACAGGCCTGGTAGGCAGTAATGTCTTCAGAGATAGTCCTGGCCATCCCAGTACACCGTCAGAACCATCTGCAAAAAATACGAAAGTGTTGTTCCCCATGAGAAACGTATATCGGAAGCAAAACATCTGCCAAAACATGGAACCTCACGGCGCTGTGTGCACTGCAGCACAAAGGAAGAACCCCACAGAAGCAGATGGACATGTAGCCACTGCCACGTAGCCTTATGCTTATCTGCAGAAAGGAATTGCTTCTTACTGTACTATCAAAAGAGGTGACATTTAGCGGGCAGTGGCTCCTTTTGAAACCACCCTGTATGTGTTCAGTTTATGTATATTTCATTTAATTTTTACATTTTTCTGACTCACTGTGTGAAATTTAGTGCAATAAATACAAGGAAAAATTAAAAATTAATTTTTTTTGTTTTGCCCCTGAAAGGGTTAAATCAGTAGGGCCTTTATATATGTCCTGCATCGAATGCATTGGTGACGCATAAGCGTCTTGTGTACCTACCTTGTCTTGTTCAGTCGCATTTGAAACAAACTCTCTTGACAAGGAGAAATCGAAATTTGACTCCGTACTAGCGCCTCTTTCACTGGCTTCACGTGAGAAAATACTTCTCGCTGAGACTGTGGAACTAGGCTCATCTCACGTTAGCGTCGTAGCGTCATGAGGTAAGACATTTTTGTCATCAGCATAAATTGTATGTGTGTAATATTCCCGGGATCTGTCGATATGATCGACATTTTCGATGTCACTGTCATTTGTCGTCGCATCCATTGCGCCGACATTTTGTATCTTTACAACTATTTACACTACTTGGAACAACGTTTTTCACCGGTTCCATTTCGTAAATCTTTCTTAAAGTTATAAATATAAAAGAAAATTGAATTTCAGTCTGAGAAATGATTGCGAGGATTTTCCCGATCAAAACATGATTTATCCTACGCCAGTATTGCAGCTTATTGTTGTCGTTTACAAATTTTGTATCTACATTTCAAAAAATCAAAATATTGATTTATGCAAAATACAAGTCGGAGATATTTCTTACCTTGAACACGATCTTCTTAAATTTTATTCGTACAGTTCCTCCTGTTAACCGTTTGTAATTCATGCATATCACGTGGTGATAGCTCACCATGAAACAAAGTAAATGAAAAAAAAATAAGTATAATAGATTGTTACACAACTTGTTTTATATCATTTAATTATTGCATCTGTTTAATCTATCTGCCACCGTCCACGGATTGATCGCCAGTTCTACGGATTTATTAATAATATTAAGAATAGTAATTATGATGGAAATTTGCTGGCGCCGCACAAGAGGCGGAACGATAGTGAGTTCGCTCTGGAGCATGTGTCTAGTTAATTTACTCACAGGAACGCACACTCCAAACAGTCAGGCTTATGATTTTCTGTAAACACAAAAAATCTGTAACATGTAGTATTAGATTATTAGATGATATTTCTTCTAGCCTTAAAGTTATTTAACCTCCTCTTCTTCTTTGAAGACAATGTTAAGGCGTCCAGCTTACTCTACTTAAATTTCTTGCTTCTCTGATTATAGGTACCGGTGACTTAGATAGACCAGGTAAAATAAAGAACTAATAAGCTACTTTGGCTTTTTGCTATAAGAATTAATGTATTTCACATTATTTGTGAACTCAACAGGAATTCACATCCTCTCTCTACCACGGACGGGAAAAGACAAACAGTACAAGATGGATGAAACATCCGACAGGAGTGTTTACACAACATAAGAAAATTAATGTTCTTCATTTTTTTCTCGCTGTTGCCACAGGCTTTATTGCTGTGGATATACGGCACTCTAATCTTTGGGTAAATATGAATAGAGAAAAATAAAACATATACCCATGTAGGTAAACCAGCATAAGTCCTAATACACTGGGCATATAATAAAGAAAGGACTGCAAACAAACTAAGTATATCCTCTTCCTTATGTTCTAGAAGGTGAATCTCGACTAAGATTCAGTTAGCTGTTCCATGTATTGTTATGACATGGCTAGTCGTCTAGATGGTCATGATAGAGGGAAAAAAATCACTTGCCGATCTCTAAAATGTGTCGGCTGTACAAGCAACAGTAAGCAGTCGTGCGACATTGTAGATGTTTTATTGTAGGCAGTCGCTAGTCTCAAAATATGTGTAGGCTACTACAATTTTGGCAACGTCCGTAACTCCACTACTGGCTAAGCACGTTGCAGCGGGGTGAGCTGCTCTCTCTCTCTCTCTCTATCCTTTAAACAATTTGTCCACCTACCTGAAAATGTTTCAGGTTGTCTGCCTCTTCACTCTGCGATTGTAGATACTGATTTAGCCGATAAAAGCAGCTTTGACGAAAATTCGACTTCATACCTACCACACAAAGGTTACGTAACTCCAATCCATGGACAGTAGCTGAAAGTTAAACTATCAAGCGTTCGGGATTCTTGAATGAGTCGTTTCAAAAAATGTCCGTTTATTGTCTTTAAAATGAGGAAAATGGCTATAAAGGCTGTATTTAATATCCCGACAGCTCTGTAACAATTTCACATCCAAAAACAGTCACTGACCCACGACTACTTGCGAGTTAACACATTCAGTTGATCAGTAGGCTTTTTGTAAAGACGCGCTTGCCATAATGTCTCGTAACCCGCGTGAAACGCGCCATGCGGAATTTATGTACGACATGAAATATTCACACGCGAGTATCTCTTAAAACAAACCACTCACAACGCGCAAAAATTCACAAAATACTCAACACCGTAGTTGCTTTTCGTCAACAACACGAGAACCGATCAAACGCTCGAATTTCTTCATTTTGGTGCAAATCTGATCAGCGCGGTTTAACATAGGTGTTTACCAGAAGATGGTTCCCGACCAAATATCTTGACTCGATTCAAACGAGAGGAAAATGCTTAATTCCTATTGGTTATCATGTTAAATAGCCATTCAGATCATGTCGAACACTTCCACACTCGCAGTATTTCTGATGCCAGCCAATCAGATTACCGTAAGTAATTTAGACTAGAAATCTCACAATTTCGGAAATAAGTAAAATATAATGAAAACAAAATGCAATTTCTTTCCACAAAGTAAATTACTAATAAATTTAATACTCAACCCTCGTTCTGGCTACCTTTTACAAAATCAAGCTCACTCAGACATACGTCACAAATTTCCTATTGCACAAAAACTTTCTCGCACAAACATTTACAAAGTTTTAGTAAAATATCACATTCTCACTTAACGTATGTCCTCCATTAACTCTCCGACTCTCTCCAAAACACTCACGAAACCAAAACACGATAGAATAATAATTTTAATAAGTACTTCTAATTACCTCAGAAATTTGTGGTAATGAAATGAAAGAAAATTCCAGAAAATTTAATTATATGAACCAGTCCTCTCGGTTGTAATTTAAATTGGTACTATAGATGAATGAATACATTACAGTCCCTAACTCAGTTTCACAGTGCTATCACGGTTATTATGTGTTTTACGTAAAAATTTATATCTACGAAAGTATTGAAGTTACTGATTTGAAATTTTAATAGTATGATAATGTTATCCATAGAATTGGTTAGCTAAATACAAAACGATCTATTAATATTTAACAGTACTTCTTGAGATTCATAGAAAGTATGTGTAACATACTGCACGCAGCGTTAGTTAAGTACACGGCTTGCTCTGCCCAGCTGCTAGCGTCAGCTGTACCAGCGGTACAACCAAAAACTGATCTCCTCCTGACTCGGAGCAAGCTACGCTTTCAATGCAAGATGACAGCTCGTAATAATTTGCTATGTTAAAACGTGAGCGTTAGGGGGGAAGGATGGCAATGACAATGGCAAGGCAGGCACTTTACTTTTCTGTTGACATCCCTATCGGAATGAGGCTCTGACGTCAGTTTGAAAGACAAAAGTAATTTAGAAGGCTACTTGTGCTAGGAAAACAGTGTTGCGTTCAATAAAATTGCGAGCCGAGGTGCTCAACGCATCACATTGCAGCCATTTTTCATACGGGACAAAACAAGTATAGTGTTAGTTTGGCCTGACAGTTCAGCATCCAGTTTCCAGGGTGCCTGTAGAGCATAAATGAGAAGGGCTCACGCAGCTTGACGCGACACCAAAGTTTTTCACACGGCTTCAGCGGAATAGAACTGTATGTGTTATTATGACTGCTACAGTGCAGGCACCATAACATCGGATAATTTAGTGTTCTCAATGACTCGAAGAAGTTTCTGGACATTGGTGGAGATACAAAATACGGAAGAATTAAAAATTATACACACATCAAAAAAGGTTTTGCATCACCCTGGTTCCCAGAACTCCTGAAGATAGAGGTTGGCCATGCATATTGTATCACAGACAGTCCCTTTGACTGTTCACAGATGTTACTAAACCCGTCCAAAGATGTAAACAACCATGCATGAGCAGAGCCTATTAGAAGGAGGGGGTCCGACAGCCGATCAGTTCCAGTCATTCCGCCAGGAAGGAGGAACACGGTTCGTGTTGTCTTTAGTTCAACCATGCCTAGACGGTCAATACAGCGGTTCGACCGCATCCGCATTGTTACTTTGTGCCAGGAACGGCTCGCAGCAAGTGGTCTCGGAGTGAACCAAAGCGATGTTGTTCGAAATGGAGGAGATACAGAGAGATAGGAACTGTCGATGACTTGCCTCGCTCAGGTCGCCCGAGGGCTACTACTGCAGTGGATGACCGCTACCTACGGATTTTAGCTTAGCGGAACCCTGACAGCAACGCCACCACGTTGAATAATGCTTTTCGTGCAGCCACAGGACGTCGTTTCACGACTCAAACTGTGCGCAATAGGCTGCATGATGCATGACTTCACTCCCGACGTCCATGGCGAAGCGCATCTTTGCAACCACGACACCATGTAGCGCGGGGCAGATGGGCTCAACAACATGCCGAATGGACTGCTCAGGATTGGCATCACGTTGTCTTCACCAATGAGTGTCGCATATGCCTTCAACCAGACAATCGTCGGAGACGTGTTTGGAGGCAAGCCGGTCAGGCTCAACGCCTTAAACACACTGCCCAGCGAGAACAGCAAGGTGGAGATTCCCTGCTGTTTTGGGGTGGCATTACGTGGGGCCGAGGTACGCAGCTGGTTGTCATGAAAGGCGCCGAACGGCTGTAAGATACGTCAATGCCATCCTCCGACCGATGGTGCAACCATATCGGCAGCAGATGTGCGAGACATTCGTCTTCGTGGACCACAATTCGCGCCACCACCGTGCACACCTTGTGAATGATTTCCTCCAAGATAACGACAACGCTCGACTAGAGTTCAAATGGTTAAAGTGGCCCTAAGCACTCTTGGACTTAACATCTGAGGTCATCAGCCCGCTAGACTTAGAACTACTTAAACCTAACTAACCTTAGGAAATCACACACATCCATGCCCGAGGCAGGATTCGAACCTGCGACCGCAGCAGTAGCTCGGTTCATGACTGAAGCGCCTAGAACCGCTCTGCCACAGCGGCCGGTCGACTAGAGTGGCCAGCATATTATCCAGACATGAACCCTATCGAACATGCTTGGGATAGATTGAAAAGGGCTGTTTATGGACGACCTGACTCACCAACCACTCTGAGGGATCTACGCCGAATCGCCGTTGAGGAGTGGGACAATCTGGACCAAAAATGCCTTGATGAACTTGTGGATAGTATGCCACGACGAATACAAGCAAGCATCAATGCAAGAGGACGTGCTACTGGGTATTAGAGGTACCGGTGTGTACAGCAATCTGGACCACCACCTCTGAAGGTATCCCTGTATGGTGGTACAACATGCAATATATGGTTTTCATGAGCAATAAAAAGGGCGGAGGTGATGTTTATGTAGATCTCTACTCCAATTTTCTGTACACTTTCCGAAACTCTCGGGACCGAGGTAATGCAAAACTTTTTTTGATGTGTGAATCTGATTGTTCTGCAATAAATTTAATATCCATGTCAATGAATACGAGGTAATGGAACGTGGTGGCAGGTCATATTTGGTTATGAGATCGGCAGGATTATTAATGTCAACAGTGGCTTAAAATTAAAAGGGCACTGTTAGACAATCTTTGTGTTGAATTATGCTGTTTATAATGATATCATCATTGCCATGTGCTTAATCTCTAACGTTCCTTCCTTGCGTTCCGTAAGATACTCATGGCAGATTTTGTTTACGACTAACATCTTTTAGTCTTTATTGACGCTGTCGTTGTAATGGGAAGTCACACTTAATGGTTATGTAACTGAAAACATGTGAAGCCCTAATGTCTGCTCAGGCGGTATAGACTTTCAACATGGCTAAAAAGTGAAGTGATGCCCGTTTGTTGCTTCGAAACAGAGGATGATAAACTGTAGCTTTTTCTGCAGTTTGTTCAGTTAACTCAGGTTCAGTCTTAGACGTACGTACAAGAAATTAATATGTTGTGATATAAACGACGATGATGATTAATATAATCGATGCTTGCGTAGAGACGGCTGTTCGGAATTACGCTTCGAGAGTGCGTTGTATATTATAGCTTTCATAGCGAGACCGTTAGCACAGCTCGTGTCATAACAAGTAAATGTGGTCAAAATATTAACTCCACCGTTGTTGACCTATTTATCTGCGTGCGGTTTAATCGACATGGACAAATACATCCCGTGGGGATCGGTGACCAATATATAAATTAGACGTTTCTTTCTTTCTGTGTATACAGGATGATTCAGCTGCCTGTACCAATGTACGTTCATTCAACTGCAAGGTTATATGTGGCCTTCAAAACCCACGCCCGAAATGTTTTTATTCTCTCGATCGCTGTGCGCAGATTATTAATACTACAAAAAAAAGTGAACAAGATCCTTTTACAGGAAATTTAATGTAGTTC
The DNA here is from genome assembly GCF_021461395.2 of Schistocerca americana. Classification (NCBI taxonomy): domain Eukaryota; kingdom Metazoa; phylum Arthropoda; class Insecta; order Orthoptera; family Acrididae; genus Schistocerca; species Schistocerca americana. The sequence continues at coordinate 574,218,995 of NC_060120.1, forward strand.
AATATTGTAATGGGATACATTTTTGCAGAGGGCGTAATTTTCGAGATATTACTGTGAATATTTCGAATATATGATGAGTAAACGTACTTCTTGCGGAATGACGGCAATAAATGGCAAAAACAGCCATGTGCACTCACCATGTGTGCCAGGGGGACTCACACAACATGCAACGGTCGGTACAGAGTGCATAACAGTTGCACATTGTAGCAGATGTTGAAACAAAGGTTTCAAATTTTGTTTGTGTTATTTTGTTTCTTTTTTTGTAAATTCGTTGATAACCTACGACTATAAAATCCTCGGTTATTACACAAATCTTAGAATGCGCATAAAAATATAAACATTAAAAACTGATAATTAAATCACAAAAATAACAGATTTGTGAGAATATACAGAAAAAAATAATCTGGTTCAGCGAAAGGCTTTAAACTTCCGCTAAGGATTCAGTTACATAACAAAAACAGTGAATAATAAGATGGTTCTAGGCGCTACAGTCTGGAACAGAGCGACCGCTACGGTCACAGGTTCGAATCCTGCCTCGGGCATGGATGTATGTGATGTCCTTAGGTTAGTTAGGTTTAATTAGTTCTAAGTTCTAGGCGACTGATGACCTCAGAAGTTAAGTCGCATAGTGCTCAGGAACTATTTGAATAATAAGAAAAATTTTCAATTCTGTTTATTCATTTATGGTGGGACACTTAAAAACTGAAGCTGCAGAGCAGTGTATACCTTTCTGTGCAGTACGTAAGGAAGCGTTTTTCGAATAATATCATAGAAGCAGTCTTTACCATGATATTTCAAAGAAATTCACAGGCAGCACAGATGATTTACAGAATGTGCTTCTTTGCCTTTGAGTCCAGTCGAATGACTTAACTAGATATTCTCATATTTAGAGAAAAGAGCAAAGCCTAGTTACCAGATGATATGTGCTCTTTTTGTTTCCCTGAGCAGCTATTTAGTCTTTACGACGTTATTCAAACCAAGATTATATGTGGTTTTTGGAGTACAGACCTTGGTTATAGTTTCACGTTCCGCGTGATAGAAGGTGACTGAGTGAAAGTCGGAGAGAATAAGTACGAATTATACTAAGTTTGCATTTTACTTTTTTTATTTTTAAGTGTTTACACCGAATTATTATCATACGATTCCAGCAAACGGTGTTAATCACCATGGTTCTCAGCAACATCTACGAACCTCCCCCCTTGCTTCCCTTCCCTCGCCTTATCCAAGAATTTACGCACAATTTATTAACACGCATAATGCTGCACGTAATATGTAGAGTCACCAGCGCATATTAATATCTGTTGGTTGGTGCACTGAGACTATTACTGTTCCTGGAGTAAGCGACTATCAGATAGAATTACGCCCATTTTGACTTTTAGCTTGTGATGCGACTGCTATATGAGATGTTATCCGATAACTCTACTTAGACAGCAATCCAGCACCAAGAGCGGAGACCAGCACCCGATGTAGACTAAAATGTATAGCTATGAAGCACAAGAAACATAAAATCTGGCAACCCTTGGCTGCAATGTCAATTAGTAACAACTTCAGTCAAGCCGGACACAGAAACACATTCCAGAAAAATGTGTAAATACACTACCTGATAACAAAAATCGAAGCACACAGAAGATATGGTTTGATATGAATGCAACTTCGTGCATGTATACAACATCGGAGAGTATGTAATGTTTTGAGTAGCAATTCCCTGTGGCAGTTATATCGGTGCAGAGTAGTTTGAGTTTTTGTATTTAGTGCTGTTACCAGGCCTGGTAGGGTATAAGGCGTGTGAACAGCTTCATTTGTTGAGTGATCATTGTGAAAGACACGGAGTTGCCGTGTGCTAGTGTTGGACAGCGTTTTCAGGCCTAAGAGAGTAATTTGTTGATTACAGCTTTGAAGGATGTTTGTTTGTTTAACTGAAGTCCTGACGGAGTTTGATAGGAACCTTAATGTGGGTCTCCATTTGGCCGGCTAGTCAAATGGTTCACTCTCCAGATTTCCGGAGCAGTCGAATGTGACAGTGGCCCCACGTTGGACTGCATGGCTACAGTTCAGACTGACCACCAACAGAAGGGAGGATCGGCATATCGTGCACCAAGCACAGCGTAACCGATTCACATCTTTGCCTACAATCCGTGAACAAACAATGGGCAGCTGCAACATTCTGTGTCATCCTGCAGCATTGGTCGGAGAGAAAAGCAGTTGGATTTGGGAATTGCCATCGCATGCGTAAGCTACCGTTGACACCACAAAACGAACGGCTGCATCTGGGCCGGTGCCGTACTTGGGGAACATCGTCTGTTGATGACTGGCGTCGCGTCGTGTTCAGCGACGAATCACAGCTCTGCACTACTCCGGATAACTATCGTCGGCGACTGTAGCAGCGACCTGGGGAAAGACCCATTCTTTCAATTTTTTAGTGAGGCACACCGATCTTACTCCTATCATCATTGAGTGGAGAGTCATCGGGAATAAGTTCAGGTCATGGCTGGTAATGATTGACGGAACTCAGAGCACAACGGCACTTCACGGACGTCCTGCGTTCTCATGCGTTCTCTCCCCTGCGGCTATGTTTCAAACAGGACAAATCTCGTCGCTATGAATGGTCCGCATGATGTTGAGGTACTCCAGTCGCCAGCAGGGTCCAATGATCTGTCTCCCACAGAACGCGTGTGGGACGAACGCGTACATCAGTTCCGCCCTTGTACCAGTATTCAGGCTGTCAAGGACCTGGGACAACAGCCGTGGGCCAACTTTAGTAAGGAGAGGATACAGCAGCCTAGTGACATCCTTCCCAGCCGAATCTGTGCACGTATACAGTCCAGAGGAGTGCAACTTCATACTGACAAGGGGGCTCATACAGCCAAGTTCTTTGCAAATTTAGCTTGATTTTGTAATGAAGTGACATCAAATACACTCCCAACCCATGAAGTTGAATTTCGTTTCCGTCTCGCCTTCTCATTGCTTCGGTTTCTTTTTCAGCTCAATTCCAAGTAAATCAAATGGCAAGCATCGAGTTAATTGTGTACTTCCGGGCATTCTGTCGAGCTGTTGTTCGAAACATTTCGCAGCTTGTCTACTAAAGGCATTGGTTCCAAAATATATGTGTAGCCCGTTTTGCTCAAGGGTTTCAAGTATTTGAAAGTTCGCACTAACAGTAGCCGTCGTATGTAAACAGAGAACAGCAACGCTGAAAAGAAGCAGCTAGCAAGTATTCGATTAAAGACGTCATTCCACAAACAGCTGCTTATGTAAGTACAAGATATAAATGTTCTTCAAGCCACTGTCTATAGATTCCGTAACGATCACAGTTTAGGCTAATAATCGCTAGCAGAGACGCGTAATATTTTCCCATGCCACATCTGTGTATGGAATGGAAGGAAATTGTAGCATATGGTGCCCCAAATAATAGTTTCTGCCATTGTGACAAAACAAACAGCATGGCCGATTTTTGGGCACCATAAGGAAGCGAACGCCAACGTGACCTGGCAACTCTGTGTCAAATTAGAAGTACTGTATACCTACAAAAATCGCCAAGGCTGCCTACTGCTGAGGCACAGCAAATGTAAGGACATTTCTGGAATTAGCGGAAGCCCTAAGCACAAATTATTAACATATTTATAAGTCGTTAGGTTTAGCGATCATTAAAGATAAATGTTTGTTTATTTATGGTGCAGAAAATAACCATTCGCAGACATCTTAACACGTACAGTACACCACGAAATAGTTCATGATCTCAGTTACATGATGAGCTAGCTTCTTGGCGATATGCATGAAAATAAATTGTTAAATTATTTGTAATTTTGATTTAAACGTGATAAAGCAGAATTCGCACATACCTATTTAGCGTTAGCTAGTTGACATTGCAGTAGGGATTAAGATGTAATAACATATTTAAATATGATTGTAATGTTCGTAAAAACATTACGAAAAGTGGTTTGAGTTTTGTAGTGACACAGCTATAAGAAGAAAGTAGACAAGTATTTGACTAGCTTCTGATGTTTCATTTAGAACCAGAAGAAAAATAATAAATTAAAAGAACAAAGTGTGGTAATAGTTACGGAATGAGATGTATAGTAGATTTAAGAACATGTGAGTGTATTAAAAATTTATAATGTATATAAAACAGTGTGTTCTGATAAGGTGAGCCAAGGAAAGTAACAAACCTGACTACAATAGTTGGTCATGTGTTCAAGCTCTGGAGGAGACAAGGTGAGAAGCTTCATGGTCTCCTGTAGCCATCGCTGGAGGAGTGAAGATGGGTTTCTCATCTTTGGTGCTGGAACAGTGGAGGTACTTTTAAAAGTTCCATTGGAACTTAGAAAATTTTGCGAAGAGCTGAAATTTTTACATGTGCTGCAAATTCTGACCTACGTTAATGTTCGGAAATTTTATTCGATGCTCTGTTTTCTTTGCTCTGCACTATATAGTGATTCATTTATCTGCTGCAGGTTTACTTAGAAATGTATGACCACCTTTTCACATTTGTATCCACTGATTCTTCACTTGCAAGTAAAGTTACAAGTTGAACTTAAACCAAAGCACTGTTACCTCAATTTCCTTCAGGATACACCTCATTTAATTTGCAACAATATTTGCGTAGTTCTATAAAATTCCTCTAGTTAATACCTTCAGCAACCTCAGTGCAGAATTATTTGAAAACGTTTGCGTAGTTCTGTAAAATTCTGCTAATCAATATGTTAAGAAACCTCAGTGCAGAATTATTTGGTCCAAGAAGCAGCAGCATTTAACCGACCCTTAGATGTAATTGAGCCGAAGTTATTGTAGATTGTGTGATTACCCGATCAGAGGCTGCTACTTATAGGACCACAGTGAACCTGCAGTTGATTCATTTGTCAGGAAACAGCCAGCGAGCCCGCAAGTTTACACACTGTATGTAGATGTAGCTGAGGAGATGAGCACTTTGAAAAATTCTCCACAGAATATTAGTGTCGTTGCCAACGACGTTCATATTTGTAGAGCCTCTTTGAAAAGGTAAGGCGTGTACTACATTAAGGAAACGACTATTAGGATAGTAGCGTACGTTTGGCGTGCACATATGAGACTTCTTAGAATGTTGATAATTTAGGGGCCGCTAAAGAAAGTTTCAGTTCTGTCAGAGATTATATAATTTCCAAGAAATAAACGTTTACCTCTAAATCACGAAATAATTTTCAGTTCAGTTAAAGTGTTTCGCTGTAGATTATTTTCAGCAATCATTCTAAAACCCGCACTTCAGCAAAGCACCAACTACAAACTGGAAGTCAAAGATTATCTTCTTTAGTACAGTTCTGATACATTGTTTAGAAACCATATTGTTCTCCAGTCTTCAGTTAAATTAATAAGATACCACAAGAGCCTTGACCTGGCGCGTCGTATAGTAACAGGAGTATTACGAGCACAATGCAATCAACGACTGAATGATCAGTGACAGGTAAGCAAACATCACACAGGGATTAGGCCTGTTCTGGCTGGCCGACTGCTGCCTACACGGCAACGCGAGAAACGTTCTATGATCGTGGGACATGTCATCAGCCTGTCGTCAAACCCTCCAGCCGTTAATGCCAGTGAATGAATCTTGATGATGCTGCTGCTTCTTTATTCAAGCAGCACCTCATTTAGCTTGACAAGGGTTGAGTGGACCCCGTACCTCCCTATCTCAGAAAAATCTGAGGAAGTAGCAGAAATCGAACCCTACATCAAAGGAAATCTATAGACTATTTATGTGTTATTATTTCTTTTTCTGCAATCAGAATTCACGGCCTGCTGGCGTTCTCTGGAGGCTGGTATTGTCACCATGCCGTCGTAACTCAGGGAGATGGGTACTCGGTAGTTTCATCTTCCAGGGGCACCGCAGGACGCTGAGTGGCTCGTTACAATAGATAACTTCTGCAACGTTTTTCACAGTGAGGACGTGGTATTTTCCTTCACTTGCAAATCACTTGGCGGCTCAGCAGTAATGACTAACAAAATCTCCTCTCATTACGATGTACTTGAGGATCAGATAAAACAGTGACGGTGGTTGCAGGCGATCTGTTACAAGTATGCGACAAGCAATGTTCTGATGTAGGAGAGAGGCCTGCAGAGGCTCAACAGCTGTTCTGGGAAGCTGACTAGAAAGCAAAGAGAGCTTCACTGCAGATTTCAACATAGCTAAAGATTCATAGACAAACAAAAACTGAACGAAGCCAAAAGTAGCAAAAGAAGAACCATGCGTGAAGTGTTAATTGAATTCGAAAGTAAAATTCCTCTGCAAGTCTCAGAGAATATCCTACAAAATTTTGATGTTATGTTAAATCAGTAAACTGATCAAAATCACCGAGCGAGGTGGCGTAGTGGTTAGCGCACTGGACTCGCGTTCGGGAGGACGACGGTTTAAACCTGCGTCCGACCATCCTGATTTAGGTTTTCCGTGATTTCTCTCAATTGCTTCGGCCAAATGCCGGGTTGGTTCTTTTGAAAGGGCACGGCCAGCTTCCTTTCCCATCCTTCCCTAATCCAGTGGGACGGATGACCTCGATGCCTGGTCCCGTCCCCCGAATCAACCAGCCAACTTATATGACAGTAACGGCATCGAAACGGAGAATGACAGAAGAAAATTTGAAAAACTTAACTTCTATTTTGAAAACTATTTCACTGAGGAAAATTGTACTGTCATACGAACCTCACAGGGAACGGCCTTGCCGTAGTGGATACACCGGTTCCCGTGAGATCACCGAAGTTAAGCGCTGTCGGGCGTGGCCGGCACTTGGATGGGTGACCATCCAGCCGCCATGCGCTGTTGCCATTTTTCGGGGTGCACTCATCCTCGTGATGCCAATTGAGGAGCTACTCGACCGAATAGTAGCGGCTCCGGTCATAGAAAACCATCATAACGACTGGGAGAGCGGTGTGCTGACCACACGCCCCTCCTATCCGCATCCTCAAATGAGGATGACACGGAGGTCGGATGGTCCCAATGGGCCTTCTGTGGCCTGAAAACAGAGTGCATTTTTTTTTATACGAACCTCACGAAAGTTGGAAGATAGATATCGAAATAAGTGGCCACGGGATAGAAATTAAACTGAAATCGCTGAGCACTGGACATGCTGGCATACCCGATACCAGTACAATTCTACATTATGCGATAGAACTAACTCCTCTTCTAGAAGCAAATTAACTTAGGTCGCTGGAGGAGGGAAGTCTGTGTAGTGATTGGAGAAAAGCACAAGTATTTCCGTTGTTCAAAAAGAGTCGTCGAACAGAACAGAATGATAGGCCTATCTCTCTGTTGTAGAATATTAGAACACGTTTCTTCCTCTCTTATTACGACATTTCAAGAGACTTAAAGTCTCCTCTGCACGGATCAACGTGGGTTCCGAGAAACCCAGCTCACTCTGCGCATCCGCGTGGGAATCAGAAGATGCCGGCGTCCAGGCTGCTGCCGTCTTCCTCGACCTCCATAAGGCGTTCAATAGTTCCGCACTGCTGACTAAGGAACAAAAGACTGTCATACGGAATATCAATCCAGAGTGTTATAGGAACATTACTTTTCACATTATGATCTAGTGGATGTCGCCGGAAGTTCCGTAAGGCTTTTCGCGGATGATGTTGTGTACAGAGAAGTCGCAACGCGTGAAAATTTTACCGAAATGTGGGAAGGCCTGCAAAGGATCGACGCTTGTTGCGGAGATTGGTAGTAGAGTCTCAGGATAAGCGAATGTGAAGTACTGTGCAAATATATGAAGAGTGACTCGTTATCGTATCACCACACGATTGTAGAACGATCACTGGAAGCAGTTGCATACATAAAATATCTACGGGTATGCGTACGAAAAGATTTTAAGTAGAATGACAACTAAGCGCAGCAATGTCTAATGTCACACTGAGATTCATGGGAAGAATCCACAAGAAAAGTAGTCCATCCACAAAGGAGGTAGCTTGCAAAACTCTCATTCGAACAATACTTTAATACTGCTCGTCAGTCTGGGATCCATACCAGGTAGGAGTGATAGAAGAAATAGTAAAGATCCAAAAGTAGGCAGCACGTATCGTTACATATTCATTGAGTAAGTGCGAGCGCCCAACGGATATGATCATCAACCAACACCAGAGGCAAATGCTACGAGAGAGGAGTTCTGCGTGAAAGGGTGGTTTGCTGTTAAAATTCCGAGAGCGCACGTTCCTACAGAGTTCAGACAGCATACTTTTCCCTCCTATGTATATCTCTGGAAAAGACCTTGAAAGTAAAATCAGAGATATTGGAACTGAAAGGAAGTATTACGAACAATTGTTCTGACTGTTAGTGACTGGTAGAAATAAGAGGGAAGTGACAATGATACACAAAATACACTATGAAGTAGCTTGCGGAGTATAGATGTAGATGCAGTTGTAAATATTTGTAACTATGATACCATAAAATGCGTGTCGAATATCGTAACACAAAGAAAGTATTAGTAAGACACTATCGGTGCCAGTCAGTCCACTGAGAGAAAGAGAGGGAGCGGACTCGCGAGTAGCTCACAATGGACACGTACTTGCTACTGCCGAGAGGGAGGCAACCCGCAGCACAATGCACCGGGAAACCGCCAACTCTCGTGTAGGGAGCATGTCATTAAGTACGTGCAAATGGAAATTTACACGCGGTCAGGTTACACAGCACAGCTGCACCTTCCGTTAGGCAAGTGCACATTCTGATGTGTAGAATGTAGATTATTATTGTTAACGAGGGTAAATTTGCCACTGTCAGCAGACCGACATACTCGTATTTCTCTAACGATAAATGACCGAATTTCGGCGAGCATCGAGACCGCATCAAAATCTATCATTGTTTAACTGATACTGATATTTTTAATCCTCAGCTGGCTATCTGGAATAAATGCTCTGTAATAATATTTACGTTTGTAGAACGGTAGTTTAAAATATGATCTGACCTAGGCTCTTTATGGCTTTTGTTGCTCGAGACATTGCAAAAGTTTTTCTACCGATAATTTTCACTCCTTTAATACTGAAATTGATATTATCTGTGGGTCCGATTCAATGATTGTGCTAGTTCGAATTAACTTGCAGAAAACTGTACTGGTGCGCCTAACATCTTATTGTCCTTTCTATTTGTTGACAGCGGATACACAGAATTATCTTTGTAATCCAAGTACGCACATTTCCCGAAGCTTGACTATTTATCTGATGCTTGTGATACATAATATGGCAGTTCGAGTGCTGCTTTGTGGGGTGAGTCACACGAGCTGCTGTGCAAGTTCTGGGTGTTGTTCTTTTTATTTACTATTTGACTTCATCAGTACAAACAAGTGCGTTACATTTTTTGAGCTGTGGCTTTTCATTATACATGCCGATTAATACTGCAAGCCAAGATGCAATTCTGCTAATGGAATTCTCTGAAGCTGTACACCCGCCTTGGATATTAGAGTACGTTTTAAGGTGCATGTACACGGAATGGACAAAAATAAGGAAACACTAAAACTAGTGTTTCCAACTTGGTGGATGTTCCACTAAACTGGTGGTTCCTGCCCTCCTTTTAGTAGCGAAATATTGCTTCTTGTGGCTGGTGGATTTTATAGTGGTTTAGTAGAATTCAGTTTCAGTTACTCAAAATGCGATCTCTCAACCACTAAGCTATTTATATGCTTCGAAATATGTTATTTCTACATTATTTGATTTCAGGAGTATTTATCTTTTACTTCGAAGACAACAGTGATGCATTACAATGTGACGTCAAACGAACCATCACACTCGCTAGACTACTAGCGGGGATTCCCTGTAGAGTGAACAGTATTTAATAGCACCTACCTATAGTTCACTTCACGATCGAAGGCGGCTTGCGAAGGTGCAAAGAGTTTAGGAATCGGTTTCAAACAATGGATGTTCACTTGCTTCATTGTCGCTTCCAATAACCACCAAGCACTTGTTGGCTCACGCAGAGTTCGTAACGTCAGATACGCAGAAAAAGTAACTCGACTGTCGTCTTTCGTAGTGTGCACTAAAAATTGTGATTCTCAGTGTACGTTATTATTTCGCGACTTCATAGGTGTATAACTATGCCGAAACCACAATACACGCAAAAGTTTCGGGATTCTTGGCTCCAAGACACACATTTAAAATATTGGCTTCAAGTTATTGAAAGCACTATGGGTCAGGTAGCGAAGTGCAAATTTTGTGGTACAGTTTTAAGGAGTCACTATGGAGACTTGAAGTCTCATGGGATGTTCAAGAAACATCTAAAAAATAAAAATATGAACAACCTTTTTTTAATTGATTAGTCATTCATTGATTGGTTTTACATCTTTAACGACTCTCTTACTAAGTAAATTGTTGCAGGTTGTGACTACGCAGCCTAAAATTGTTGTTAAGTCAGAGCATACTGGGAATAAAAAAACGAAGAATCAAGACCTGCATTATTCACAGCCATGCGTGCTAGTATACGTGTAGTCGACCATTTGGGAGAGGTAATTAATCACAGTCATGAAGAAGATATCGAAAAAGTTCAGCTGAACCGAGCTATCTGCACCTCGGTTACAAAAAACGCGTTAGCACCTCATTTCACTGACGTTCTAAAACGAGATTGCAAAGATAAACAATTTACCTTATTAACTGATGAATTCACTGATACTGCTAAACATAAATACTTGGGACTGATTATAGTTTGTTACAGTAAATTACACCAAAAAATAGTATCTACATACCCTGACCTTGCTGAACAGCACGAGTGTAATGCTGAAGTTATAACAGAGTATTTACGAAAGTGAAAGAAGAGGTACCACACCCGATTTTAGTACGTTGCTTGTGTCATTCCTTGCAAATGGCTGCTTCAGCTGCTGCAAAAGAACTTTTACCCAAAAATTTGAAGTTTTCAATTAAAGAGACATATGACTGGTTTAGTCACTCCTCTTCCAGACAGTCCCTTTATAAGGAGCTGTACAGAACTATCAACGATGGGCAGAAACCATTAAAAATAGTTCAAGCGTGCCAGGCAAGGTGGTTATCAATAGAATCCGCTGTATCAAGAATATACACGCAATGCTCGGAACTAAAAAACACATTTTTCCGTAGCTAAAGTGCGCGAAAGGTTTCACATGGCAGAGTTATTGCACGCTATGTATTCATTCGAAATTAATTACGCACATATTTCATTTTTATATCCAATATTAACTGCAATAAACAGAGTCAATGAAATGTTAGAGTCGAGAGATACAGATCACACCAAACTCTTTGATGAGTTGACCAACCTTATAGATATGCTTGTCAGCAAAGTTAGGTTTGCTGCAAATAAAGTTAATATTTTTACTCAAAATATTCGTGATTTCTTCCATCGAAGATGTAATCTGAGATTCTGCTTTGAAATGCAGTTATTGGAAATGAGAGAGAAAGGATTACCACGGGAAGACGAAGAAATGCTGCGTAATCGGTGCATAACATTTATACTTCACGTAACGATGACGGAAGATCACAAACCATTCTTTCCAAAGTAGACCACAAAGGATCAATAATATTGAGATCTGGTGACTGTGGGACCACAATGCACAATGTAATTGACATGATCAGCCAAAACAGTCATATAATCATCGGTAGTAATGAGACCTTACACAGCAACCAAGAGGCCCAAGGAATACCACGATACGGCTGACAAGACCATCATCGAACACCCGACATATTTCACTCTTGGGACGTAAACTCGGCCGGTAATTGCAAACAGACTCATCCCATCAAATGACTTTTCCACATTGCTCCATAGTCCAAGTTTTATGCCTTCGGCACCACCTTTTCCTACGGCGAGCATTTGCTTCATTGATGAGTGATTTGGGACTTGCAGCTAGCCCTGCAATTCCCTACTTTTGCCGCTCCCTTCGTCCTACTTTGGTGCTGAAAACTACAGTCAGTGCAGCAGTGACTTTTTCAGCTGTCGTCCTCTTACTTCTCACCACAATACTTTTCAATGATCGTCTGTCACTATCACTCAACACATCTTTGCTCTGCGTTGTGGCTTAGCGAATGGTGTTTCTCCGCTTACCCTATACGCGGTATAAATCTTCAGTCGGTGCCTCTAGAAACACCAAATACTTCGGCTACTTTATTTAGGAAGCATCCAAGATACGAATAGCAATTTTCCCACGTTTGAATTCACGTAGCTACGATAGACTGTGAGGTGACAAAGGTCACAGGAGAGCGGTGTGCACGTATGAAGGTGGCGGTAGCATCGCGTACACAAGATATACAAGGTCAGTCCGTTGACGGAGCTGTTATTTGTACTCAGGTGATACATGTGGAAAGGTTCCTGAGGTGATTATGGCCGTATGACATTAATTAACAGACTTTAAACACCGACTGGTAGCTTGAAGTAGACTAATGGGACATTCCACTTCGGACATCGTTAAAGAATTCAATATTTCGAGATCCACAGAGTCAAGAGAGTCCCAGAAATACCAAATTTCAGGCATTACCTCACACCACTGACAACGGAGTGGCCGAAAGCCTTCACTAAACGATCGAGAGCAACAGCGTTTGAATAGAAAAAAAATGGCTCTGAGCACTATGGGACTTAAGACCTTAGATCATCAGTCTCCTAGAACTTAGAACTACTTAAACCTAACTAACCTAAGGACATCACACACATCCATGCCCGAGGCAGGATTTGAACCTGCGACGGTAGCAGTCCCGCGGTCCCGGAGTGCAGCGCGTAGAACGCAACGGCCACCGCGGCCGGCGTTTGAACAGAATTGTCGGTGCGAACAAGCAAGGAATACTGCTAGAGATTACCGCAGAAATCAATGTGCAACGTACGACGAACGTTTCCGTTAGGACAGTGCGGCGAAATTTGGCGTTAATTGGCTATGGCAGCAGACGACCAATGCGAGTTCCTTTGCTAACTGCACAACATTGTCTGCAGCGCCTCTGCTGGGCTCGTGACTAAATCGGTTGGCCTCTAGATGACTAGAAAACCACAACCTGGTCAAATGTGTCCCGACTTCAGTAGTTAAGAGCTCACAGTACGCTTCGAGTATGGTGCAGATCACACGATCCATAGGTCCGAGTGTCAACAAAGCACTGAGCAAGCTGGTGGCGGCTCCGTAGTGATGTTGGCTGTTTTTACATGGAATGGACTGGTCCAACTGAATCGATCATTGACGGGAAACTGCTATGTTCGGATACTTGGAGACCATCTGCAGCTTTTAATGGGCTTCATGTTCTCGAACAACGAAGTAATGTCACCGGCCCATAATGTTTCGCAACTGGTTTGGAGAACATTCTAGAAAATTCGAGCGAATGAATTGACCGCCCAGATCGCCTGACATGATTCTCATCAAACGTTTGTGGGACACAATCAAGAAGTCAGTTCGTGCACAATATCCTGCACTGGCAACACTTCCGGAATTATGGTCGGCTGTAGAGGCTGTATGGCTCAGTATTTCTGCAGGGGACTTCAGATCTGTTGAGTGTATGCTACGTCGAGTTGCTGAACTACGCCGGTGAAAACGAGGTTCGAAACGATATTAGGAGATATGCCATCACTTTTGTCACCTCAGTAATGCAGTCACAATTACACAAAACACTTTTCTGAACACGACTGTCACTTGTAACGTATTGAGAACATTGGACAGTTGCCGTTCGTGGCCAAATACAACAGGACACCCTGCAGGCCTGACTAGAAACTGCATTTAAGTAAAAGCATGCATTTCTCTCGGTGTTCCACGTATTTGACCAAGCCCTGTACTTCTTCTACATATAGCACATGGTGACATCTAACGGAGTCACTGGGCTATTTTCAACAAAGGTATTGAAATATGGTAAAAGAAAGACTCATATACCTTTTGTGCTGTAATAAACAATTCGTTTTTGCCTCCTACGCAGCATGTTCTACCATTCAGTTGACTTCCGGCAAATTCACCGTGCTGCATGTTGGTAATTGCAAAATGTTAACGCTACGAATAACTTTTTTCTTTGAACATGCAGCTCAAGAAAAACCTCCTAAAATGCATTAGAAACAGTTTTCAGACACGTCATATGACGACCTTTATGCTCAGTACAATGCGAAAACAATATACTTCTGCCTACATTACAACCGTATCACAGCGCAGTTTGCTGTCAGTCCCGGTCCACTAATCTTTGTTAGATTTTGTTTGACTATGATGTGAACCTTGCCTACTAGCATTTGAGGCATACCAAGCAACTTTAATTTTTTACATTAATAATTACAAAAGTTTTTACTCGTACTGATAGACAGAAAGAATAAGTACGATTCAACTCACTGCCGTGATTAACTTTCGTGACCACAAAGGCATCACAATGTCGCTCATTGGGAGTGCACTGGCAATAGGTTCTAAACGATGTTTCACTTGAAAAAAACGCAGTTCATGCAAATCTGTTCAAAGCAGAGTGTAGGATGGTGGTAAGTAAATGCATAAAACTAAATGTTCAACTTTCTCGTGCCTACATACAGGTAATAAATTGGGTAGACATCATATATCGTAGTTCTCACACGCTTACCTTCAGCAAGTTATGGTTAGTGAAAATGTAGAAAGTTAATTTAGTATGCATTTGTCCATTTACTAATGTAATGTCGAATAAATAGTAAGAGTCAATTCCACGATTACATTGAAGAGCCAAAGAAACTGGTACACCTGCCTAATATCGTGTAGAAACACCGTGAGCACGCAGAAGTGCTGCAGCACGACGTGGCATGGACTCGACTACTGTCTGAAGTAGTGCTGGAGCGAACTGACACAATGAATCCTGCAGGGATGTCCATAAATCGGTAAGAGTACGACGGGGTGATATCTCTTCTGAACAGCAGGTTGTAAGGCGTCCTTGATATGCTCAATAATGTTCATGTCTGGGGAGTTTGGTGGCCAGCGGAAGTGTTAAAACTCAGAGGTGTATTCCTGGAGCCACTCTCTAGCAGTTCCGGACGTGTAGGATGTCGCATTGTCCTGCTGGAATTGCCCAATAGACATGAATGGATGCAGATGATCGACAGGACGCTTACGTACGTGTCGCCTGTGAGACTAGACGTATCAGGGGTCCCATATCACTCCAGCTGCACACACGCCACACCATTATAGAGCCTCCACCAGCTTGAACAGTCCCCTGTTGACATGTAGGGTCCATGGATTCGCACGAAACTAACTGAAACGAGACTCGTCAGACCAGGCAACATGTTTCCTGTCATCAACAGTCCAATGTCGGTGTTGACGGGCCCGGGCGAGGCGTGAAGCTTTGTGTCATGCAGTTATCAAGGGTACACGAGTGGGTTTTCGGTTCCGAAAGCCCATTTCGATGATGTTTCTTCGAATGGTTCGCACGCTGACACTTTTTGATGGCCCAGCATTGAAAAGCAATTTGCGGAAGGATTGCACTACTGTCACGCTGAACGATTCTCTTCAGTCGTCGTTGGTCCCGTTTTTGTAGGGTCTTTTTCCGGCCGCAGCGATGTCGGAGATTTGACGTTTCATTGGATTCCTGATATTGACGGTACACTAGTGAAATTATCGTACGGGAAGATTCCCAATTCGTCGTTACCTCGGAGATGCTGTATACCATCGCTCGTGTGGGCGACTATAACACCACGTTCAATTTCACTTAAATCCTGATAACCTGCCATTGTCGCAGCAGTAACCGATCTAACAATTGCGCCAGACACTTTTTGTCTTATACAGGCGTTGCCAATTGCAGTGCCGTATCCTGCCTATTTACATTTTTTTTATTTGTATACGTACGCGTATACTTTTTTTTTCCTTTCAGTGTAGGTACACAGTATTGATTGCGCAGAAATGTGCTATAAGGATAATGTGTGGTACACATCCTCGAATCTTTGTGTGAACCTAGTCTTATACTTCGCGTGACAACATTTTGCCTGGTATGTAAACTGTGTATTTTTCTGCATTCGATAATTTTAATGTAGTTAATGCACAAAACTGATTTAAATACAAACGATCATATTTGGTCGCATACCTGTACTTACTGCCACTCTTCATGCCTGAGGATGATCAGTTGTACGAACGAGAACGATAGTGTTAATAAACAAGTGACAGACAGCTATTGTGGCAATTATTGATGTTTCAAAAATTGTTTATAAACTTAATAACAGTAACAACTATCGTACTCCCTTATATGCGTTCCTCGTAACAACCAAACACAGCTTAAAGATATGTAAGCAAATGATCGTAATTTTTACTAAGAAGAAGCATTTTATTCATGAACGCATTGACAAATACTTCAGTACAAACTGATATCGCACAAATGAAGCGAAAGTGATATTATTCGTATATTGTAATAAACAGACCAGTACAGCACAATAAATAGTATACTGAACAGGACAGAACAGGACGGTGTCTTAATAGAAACAGATTTGCCTAAACAAAATGAGAAAACAACTAGCTAATTTTTGAGTAAAAAGTTCCTTATATCTTAGGAAAACTGTTAATATATTGCAAAATATTCAAATTTTTAAAGTTGAAGTAATAACTTCTCTAGCGAACACCACTCTTCTTCAAAGACAAGAGCATGCTGGAACGATCACATTGTTTTACAGGAGAAGTCGTTAAGAATGCTAAATCTTGGAGAAACGACAAAAGAGCACAAAAAATTGTCTGTGAAGTAAATTATGATTATCATTTTCTCCGAGCCATTAAAACTTTTCAGCTGACTGCTTCCTTATATTTCTCTCTGGCTCGATTCTGGAGAAGGAAACTGAGCGTCTCCTAGACTTGCTCATCTCAGGTCTGATTCGTGGAAGATCTGAGGTACTAAGCTAAATATGCAACGGTTATGATTCATCTGAAATTTTATGTCATGAACTGTGTGTTTAAAAATAATAATTAGACGTCAGGTATTGTGAAGTTGATGATCATAAACAACGACGAGAAGTATAAAGAGTATTCTTAATGAACACAAATATTCTATACATTCCATGTTTAGACGCTTGGATACATTTTTAATATTCCTATACTGTCATTTCGTAGATTGATGGAGCACAACGGTTCAATGTTGTGGCGAGTATTTATCTTAAGCGATCTGACCAAAAGGTCGCGATTTCCAGAAATTCTTGTATTGACGCAGACAAATGCTGAATCGAAATGCACGAACTGTTCTCGGTATTGACTTATTCACAGCTTCGGTGCCGAGAGCCGTAATCTAAATTTAAAGGTGACTTTACTGTGGTGTAGTCTGTAGGTAGAGCTGTCTCTACATTTAATTCAGTGGAACGAATCCTGAAGCAGTCACACGACAGTAGGCAGTAGAATGTGTCATAGCTGGCTGTATTCATAGTTCCAATCAGTTCTTTTCTGTTATCAGCAACTGTTTCCAACCTGAAGTTTTTAAGTCACGTGGTTTTTAGACGACTATCAATTAGTAAGTGGGCGACAGGGCAGATGCTGACTCTGGCATCCATTCGACCGTGCAAATGACGAGTACTGTCTTCGGATATATTATGCCACGCCTGCTCGAAGTGTTCATTTAGTCTTGTAAGAGTTGTTGATTGACAAGTTGCACGATCACTTCTACTCCCATCATATCCCACAAGTGCTCGATTAGAGACAAGTCTGGGGATCGTGCTGGCCAGGGAAGTTGCTGTAGGTCTTGTAGAACTCGTTGAATTTCATTGGTAGGGTGTGGGCAAGCATTATCCTGTTGGAACGACACATAAATTTCTTGTTGCAAGAACTGTATAATAATAGGGCTAACAACATTCCACACGTACCGACCGCTGGTTAGCGTCCCCCTTCAGGCGAGCGAGAGCTGTAGCTTATTGCAGCCCAGGCCATAAAGCCTAGCGTGGGGCTAGTGCAGTCTCATCCAAGAATTGCGCCCGGCGGGCGCGCCCGCGCCCCGCGGGCGCAAGGCAGTGTCGCCATAGGTGCGAGAGAGAGAGAGAGAGAGAGAGCGCTGCAGAGCGAGTGAGACCGCACAGCCCTGCTCTGCGCTGTACTGTCCAGCGGTCAGATCTAACGTAAACAAAATATTCTATTTTAGAATTAATTTTATGTAAGGGATATAGAGTCTCTTTCTTACTGTTAGTAGTTACATGTAAGTATTTTTTGTTATACTTCGTGCTACAATTTTTTGTATCCCTTTCCAGAGTTTAGAAATCGGATCCTTTGTTTGCTGTTTTGTACGCAATAATTTTAACTGACCAAGTTTGAAAACTTATTAAAATAGAACTAAGGTTATAAAGCTCTTTAATTCTTACAGTCAACATTGTTAAAGAAGACAATTACCATTTTACGCGTTTTTCTTTTTCGAGGAAACGATTTTGTCTAGGCTTGCTACAATATTCCGTGAGACTGCTAACCTCAAAGAATTGGTCAAATTTTTATCACCAAGGAATGAACGGTTCTTAGTTTTAGCAAGCTTTAAAAGAGAGAAAAAGCACTCAAAAATATACGTGGAACCAACATTGAGAGAACTTTGGCCGCGTGCTTGTGCAAAATAGGATATTTCTCTCGTGGAAGACAGCTGTAAAAGTCATCCAAAGTTTTACACATAAGAAAGCGGTCCTTCAGGCAGATATGTCACTGTAGGTCAATCAGCACTTGTGAGACGTCCTCTGCCCGAAGGGAAAACGGGCGAACAAATACATCTATCGGCTGGCGTTCGGGCGGTCCGCACGGCCAGCTAAGCGGCACGGCTTGGCCACTGCAGCAACATACGAATTCGCCCGGGGCGCTGGCCTCGGGCGATCGCGGGCGCTAGCGCCCCAGGGGCACAGTTTGGACGAGCCTGGTCTAGTGTGTCTTGGACGAATGCTCTCTATGACACTGCGCTCACCAGGTCTACGTCGTACGCGCAAAAGACCATCACTTGCATACAGGCAGAATCTGCTTTCATTGCTGAAGACAGTGGCGCGCCATTCCACCTTCCAAGCGATGTTCTGACGGCACCATTCGAGCTGTTCAGGTCGATGCTGTTGCGTGAGTGGAAGACGAGCTAGAGGTGTGCATGTCCGTAGTCCCACTGGTAACAACCGGTTCACAACCAGTTCGTGTTGGCACGACTTGCCTAACAAGCCCTATTATCTGTGCTGTGCGATTTGCCACTGCTACTTTTACAGTACAACGGTCCTGACGAGCGTCTGTGCTGCGAGGACGTCCAGAAGCTCGTCTATGGGTATGAAAATGTCAGCGTGACCACTAGTACCTGCATCGTTGCGCAACTGACGCAGCAGTCCAACTTGTGCGGCAGTTCTCCGAAAACACCATCTCGCCACTCGGAACGCTACAATTTGACCCCTTTCAAACTCGCTCATTTACCTTTAGGAAGCACAAGTGCGTCTCCGTGGCAAGGTTGCCTGCTTGCTTCACATGTGTGCACCACACTGAGCCTTCTGGCTGTGAGAATTCCCTATTAATGAGTAGACATAGATAGCGCTCTGGTAGCTATGCCACGCAGCTATCTGTTGGCGGATAACCTTGAAACCATTATTAGTACATCAACTATCCTCCAGGGGGCATACGCCATCTTCGGATTAAAATGACATCGTCGTCCCAGTTGTACCAACTTATTTGCCGGCAGTCTATTTCAGTCGGGATGGTCTTGAGAGAGACAGTGCTGTACTGTAAGTGATATATTGCTCAGAATCATGTAACTTGGCCATTATTTCGTTGAAGGGCGTTGTAGTGAGTCTGAAAACAGCCAAATCCGCTAAAAATAAACCCAAAATACATCTAAAACTGGACTGAGACTTCCTAAGAGACAGTCTTCATTCCTTCCACACTAACTATGTAGGTCAGATGTGGAGTAAATTTAAAGAAACAGTATCGTCGGCAATGGAGAAATTTATACCAAATAAATTAAGAAAAGTTGGAACAGATTCCCCATGCTACACAAAAAATGGTTCAAATGGCTCTGAGCATTATGGGACTTAACATCTGAGGTCATCAGTCCCCTAGAACTTAGAACTACTTAAACCTAACTAACCTAAGGACATCACACACACCCATGGCCGAGGCAGGATTCGAACCTGCGACCGTAGCGGTCGCGCGGTTCCAGACTGAAGCGCCTAGAACCGCTCGGCCACATCGGCCGGCCATGCTACACAAAACAGGTTACAATACTGTTGTCGAAGAAACGAAAAAGGCATGCCAGCTTTCATAGGACGTAAATTCTCTAAGTTTCACGAAGTTTTATAAGAATTTCGACGTTTAGTGCAGAATTCAGTGCTAGAAGCTTAAAATAGTTTTCACAATATGGCAGAAAATTTAGCAGAAATTCCAGAGAGACTCCGATCGGATGTAAAGTACTCTATTGTACCTATGCCAGGAGAGCTCTGGCCCAAAGTGTGTCACCGTCGGCATCGTCAGTGATGTAAGCGACGACGTCATCGATGAGGTTATTGATGAGTCATGGGCTATCGATACCCCACCCCACTCATTCCCCTCTGAAAATGATTTATTGCCCTGAATATAAAACAGCGCGAAATTAAAATTTTGGTCGCAGATTCAAAAGATAGCCCAGTTGCGCTAGTGTGCAGTCCTATGATGTCTAGGACTGTTGTCCTAAGCATAGATTGAATGATAGCAGACAGAGTACACTAAACCATACTTTCGATACGAGAACCAGCCTAATTATAACTTTACATACCAGTTAAGACCTGTGGAATCCTGGTATACTCTCCTAGAGCTGAAATATGAGGACAGTCTATGACGTCATAATCCAGCTCTGATCTGCTGGACTATTTATGATTGTGTACTGCCCTGGTGCTAGAATACAAGGTCAGTCTAACTATGACATCACAATCCAGCTCAGACTATCGGGCTATCCCCCCTCTGTCAAAAGTCAATTTTCCTACCTATTAAATGGAGGGAAATTGAAATTTTGACTGCGTTTTCCCCATTCCTTTGTAAATAGGCTATCATCGTAAGTATACACTGGCAGGATATTCAAGATGGCGTCAGAACATGGAAACTAGGGCATTCTGGCTCTATGAAGTCAGAATTCGAAAGTTGAGATACGAGCACTGGCTCTATAATGTCACAATCAGCTAACTTGTCAGACCTATTCGACTGTTTATAACAATGTCGAATTGTGGTGTACTGCTCAAGAGCTGAATTACGAGGACAGTCTAACTATTAGGCTACTACCTAGCTCAGCTCTTTCTGGTTATTCATAAAAGTGTTGATTCAGGCGTATGGATGCAGCTTTGGGCCTGCTGGCACTGACTTTATGACTTCACAATCCAAGTTCTGGAATACTGGCACTATGATGTCAGAGACAAAAGATGTTTGTGCAGATCCATGCCCGTTTTCTTACCTACTTGATATGCTTTTGTCCTACCGCTAAGCTACTGTTCACTCAAGGGTATATGGCCAGCGTTTCTCTTACCTCTAAGTTGGGATCCCTCCACTTGCATCAATATTTCAATGAACAATGGGGGAGGAAAAGGACTAAGGACCCTACACATCCACCCCTACAGACCCACCCACATCCCCACCTCATCCTAACCTCCATAACCATCACCACCCTCATGCAATACATTGCAGCTTTCTGCATAGTTGATCCTAGTCCATATCACTAAACTGCACCTTTGCACCCCACTGGACATTCTCTATTTCCACTATAGCTTGGATGAGGATATCTGTGTCAGTTGCTAAACCAACATTAATGTTCCTTGATCCATTGACAGTCAATTGCTAAGTAATATTGAACAACAGCACTCTGTAATGACTTAGCTGAGGCGCGACGAGTGGTGCAAGTGTTTGAGCTGCATCAGGGAGTGTGCCTGCATGACAGCTTGATATCTTCTGCTTCTGCTCCATTGTATCAGGCATGGCATCGTCTACATCATGGAACTGTTTAACTGAGGGAGAAATAAAATATAACACTACAAAACCATATACATACATATACACATAACGAATAACAAACACTGAGAGAGAAGAATAATTCAGTACTTACAATCAAGTGTGTGTGTCAGTTCCTTCTGCAAGGAGGCAGACGTGGCTCGTAAGCTAGAACACTGAGGATGAGTGTTGGGGGTAGACGACAGCAGCGCCATGGAAATTGGAAAAAACTATTTTCGATTGCACTCTTATCCCCAGGTTAACCATCCTGGATTTTGAGGTCATCGAAGACGTCATGGGTCGCAGTCTTCTAAACTTAGAACCACATACTTAAGCGACATCACAGAAATGCCACCACAATGCTCAGTGGGTTACTGTGTTGGAATGTCACACGTGAATAACATGCTAGAAATTCACAGCAGAGTTCTTCTTCTGAAGTATTCTGATACTTCTGAAATATTTCAGATGAAGTTTGGACTTTTAGGAATTCATATGTTGCAGGAAATTGATCAGTGAAGACTGCATAACTCTTCACTCCATACATATTACAGATAAAAATATTCTGTCAAAATGTCTTCAAACTGTACGCAAACGTCCAAAAAAATAATCCCCAAATGTAGAAAAATGCTTTCCAAACTACATCTTCCATCATCATCATTAACACTCTCAGTGTTGACAACACCACACCAGCAGTCCGCACTTTACAGTGTTAGTTGGTGGTCTGGGAGTTGCACCAGTGCAATACAGTCTTATCTCAAGATCACTAATATAATCTTAATGGCTAGTAAGCCTGGACACTACAGGTGAGTGGTGAATAGAAATCTGGTGGAAATATAATGAAAATAGGTGCTCCATCTACAACATAAAACATAATTAATGTGAAGAATCACTTGAAAATGTGGTGTTAGTCCGGAAATTAGATCGCATTCTGTTTTTAGGAAGGATGGTTGGAATTTAACATTTCACCTACATCGATATTAAATTTCTGTCTTTCCAAGGCATACCTACAGCGAAAATCAGTATTAGTTGACAATAAAACTATCATTTATGAAAAATGCTATATCTTCCACAGGGAGATGCCTGATAGGCAATAATAAGACACAGTAAACAAATACAACGGTTTGTTACGAACTTAGTAGAGAGATTTCATAACAAAGGAAAAAGTCTTCTTAATAGTAGTAGTACAACTTCTGTGACACTAATAGGCATGCACCTGGAATACACAGTGCAGAAGCATAGTAGGTTGTGAAGACTATGCCACTGATAACTCCTGACGATGAAGGTTGAGCATTTGGGTTAGTTGGCCATTTCGCGATATCGCTGGAAAGTTGTAGGTTCCACTATGGTAGATTCTGACTTGGCTTTGATTCATAGGCTGCTAAATGCTGGTGCATGAACAGGCCTGGCGCCTCAGTGGAGTAAACTGCCGAGATGGTTTTCTATTTTTTTTTTTTTTTTCATGGTGGTTGGTTGCTGTACAGTATCACCAGTGTAAAGCATCTAACTGTCTTGGCTCTATATTTTTGTATCTAACAATGACGACATCA
This sequence comes from Schistocerca americana, assembly GCF_021461395.2. Classification (NCBI taxonomy): domain Eukaryota; kingdom Metazoa; phylum Arthropoda; class Insecta; order Orthoptera; family Acrididae; genus Schistocerca; species Schistocerca americana. The sequence goes on from NC_060120.1 coordinate 574,242,312, forward strand.
CAGTAACATCATTCTACTACACATTGAAGATGCGGTGGTGGGACTTCATGTCCTGTAATATCCACCAACGGTTCAGGGTTGCCGGTAAGATATGACGCAACTACAGATGTAGTTAGAGAAGTGGTCACACCGAGGATTGCACAGAATCATTGGCCATATTGGAACAGGGTGGCAGTACCACTGCCGGGGAGTCGTGGTGCCAATGTGTTCCAATCCACTGTCTGTGTTGTGCAGGGCATCCACTTCGTCATAGAGGTGCCTTCCCTCATCTCGAATGGACGTCGTTAAAGGGGCCACTGAAGCACCTTATTCTGAAGGTGCTGAATGGTCTAATTGTGGCCCAAAGTCAGTTCCTTGTTGGTGAAGAGCAGGTACAATGCTTTTATCAGGTTCTGCCCCTTTTGGGTGACGTATTCTGCATGTAATGTAAGAGCAGTTTTTCATCCATCTCGACACCTAGATATTTGGTATCTTGTGACCATGGGACCTGGATGCCCTCAATAGTGATGTTGTGGTGGAGAATAGGGCTTCGTTTGGCTACATATACCGCTGTAGTTTTGGTAGCATTGAGGGCAATCTTCTTTGAACGACACCAGGCGACTGTTGGATTCACCTGCCTCTGGAGATGAGTAATGAGCTGGTCGACGTCGCGGCCAGTCATATAGAGGGCTGTATCTACAGAGTATTGCGTAGGTGGTAGTCAGAGATGACTGGAATATCATTAACATAAATGTTAAGAGGGATGGGAGACAACATATAGCCTTGATGCATACCTATCGACATGTGATGTACGCTTAGTGTTTTTACTTGTTCTGTCGTGGAGGAAATCGTCCATGATCTTGATATAGATGGCCGGGATGGTCGTCTGAATCGGCATTTTGTCCACGAGATTGTCCTGCCAAATCCTGTCGTAAGTATCTGAATCGGCATTTTGTCCACGAGATTGTCCTGCCAAATCCTGTCGTAAGTATTTTGCAGGTTCAGGAAAATCTTTGGCGTCGACTTGGTGGAGTTAAAGCCCTTTCTGACATGTTCTGTTATCCTAAGAACTTGTAGTTCAGCTGACAGGTGAGAAACGAAACTGAACTGTTCCAGATGGATCGTCCCAGCAGCCGCCAGAGGCTAGGAAATGCGGTGTAGGATCAAAGATTATAGGACCTTCGGCACAGTATTCAGAAGGCTAATGAAGCTATTGTTGGTAGAGACTACAGGATCCTTTGAGGGTTTTGGGATGGCAATCAGTTTGGCCGTTTTCACTGTTGGGGGGAAAGTCCAGTTGGGAGACAGTGGTTCAAAATGTTGGTGAATAAAAGCATTGGCTTGAGTGGGAGCCGATGGAGGTGTTCCTTTGAGATATCATCCAAACTGGGAACCGACAGCCCATGCTTCAGCTGTGTGAGGGGCTGTAAGAGGTGGTCATTGTCTGAAATCATTAATGCCTGCCAGAATATCATGTTCATCAAGTGTAAGATCCCGGACGAGCAATTGATTTGGGCTTCAAATGCATCAGCGAGGGTGTCCACTACATGGTGGACATCATATGTTAAGTCATCCATCATACCCATGGGATGGTTGATCCTCACTGGAGAGCGCCACAGATCTCAGACAACAGCCCATTCTGACTTATGCTGGAGGAGGAAGGCGGACATCTTGTCCTTTCATTGTTTTGCTTTTCCAAACGGTGAGGCAGTGACAGAATTCACATTGGAGACGCATCATGCAATGCTTATTTCTAGGGCCATGAAACTGCTTCCACTGCCTGCAGTAGCAGTTCTTCTGGGCTTTCAGTTCGCACAACAGGGGAGGGAAGTCATCCAGTAGGGTTAAAGCGCTAGGTAAAAATGGAAGTAAGGCCTTTATAGTCTCTGGATTTTCGCTTTTAGATAATCAACAGCACTAACCAGATTGGTAGGCATTGTCAGGTCGAGCTTCAGCTGAGTGGTGGTGTTGAGGATCCTGGCAAATTTGTCCCTGTCCATGATGGTCAAGATAGAAATTATGTCTAAAGGCAGAGCAACATCAGTAAGGTGCATGAACACTGGATCATGGTCAGATGCCACTTCGTGGAGTGTCTCCAATGAAAACTGCACCACAGTGTTCTGAAAAGACCACATCCAGAATGTCCAGCTGATAGAACAGACTGCTATATGTGTGGTAGTGTGGGGGCCATAGACCGCCAGTGCCAAAGCATCTTCCTGTTTGAAGAGGAGTCTATCATAACCATACAAGAATTCCAAGGCAGATGCTTGGCAATGAGGTGTGCCCCAACGATAAGTCTGTCAAATGATATCAACGAGTGGAGGTCTGCTTCAGGAAGTGGCAGTTTGGGTCTCAAATACGACGCAGCAAATGTGGCAGCTTCAAGACAGATAGAAGCAGTGTGTGCTGTGGCCTCTATATGATCCAGTGGCTGGAGTGCATCATGACTGTGGATGAGTGTCTTGTGAAGGAACAGTACCTCAGCGAGGGAACTCATCTGTGCAACAGCACACCATGTTATGTGGATGAAAATCGTCTGACAGTTTGAGATGGGTTTCTGAGAGAAGTACAATGTCCACATAGTGGTCATAGAGAAAGGCGTTCAGTTCAGTTTTCAGTTGTTTAATGCCATTAACATTAAAAATACAGACAAATAGATCAAGAGGGGCTGGTGATTACACATTGGGCGATTTTCCATTACAACAAAATTTGGCTGAGCCCTTCAACCAGGGCGATGACCTCTGTGAGTAGAACCTCTGACCGACAGATCTTTTGAGCTGTTTCTTGAATGACAGCTCTGCTTTGGGGCTACTTGAACAGAGATATGACCTGAAGGATCTCTCACATGTCATCCCAAAACGAAGCATCTGTGTCCACCACCGGGGGTTATCCCAGGTGGGCTGCTTGACCCTGAAGTGGACAGGCTGAGAAGGCGTCGCAACGGGGGCTGGGGCATGTCAACAAGTGGATGAGAGGAGTATGCAGATTGCCTTTCTTTTTGATGGGCATTGGTATTCGTCACAGGAGATGGATGCACAGCAGAAGACTGAGCTGAAGAGGCAAAAGTGGTCAGAGGGGATGGAACCAGGGGGTGGGGCCTGTATTGTAGATGTGTCAGGTGCCTGAGCATCTGTGGTTTGATGGTCATTGGGTTTACCCCTTAAGACAGAAAATTGATGAATTCCCCCTGTGTCTGGGAGTGGGGGGTGGCGATTTGTCCTTGAATTTCTCCTTGGAAATCGGGAGACTTCATCACCTTCTGGTATATAGGACAACCCTTCCATGAGACCAGTTGGTGGGGGTCATGAGAAGTGCCCAAACAGCTTGTACAGGTGGGTTTTTCTGAGGCTGGGAGGTTTCAGTCCTCTGACACATGTGGGTCAGCATTCTTGACACACCGGAAAGGCAGTGAGCAGTAATTGGTGGTCGACCACAACCATTGACACCTATGGCAGATGGATGGGCCATCGAGGCCTTCACATGATTCAGTACACACCTTGGAGCACAGGAGATACCTGTTTTAGTAAAAACATTTGGCATATTCTCTCCTAAGAAGGGAGACAACATGGCTGGCACAGGGATTAACTACCGGGTGTTGGGGCCCATCTTGTTGTATTGGTGGACCAAAGGGTCAAGGAACTTGGGATGGAGTAATTCATTCTGGACTTCTGTTTCTGTAACTTCAGAAGGAAGGTCTTTGATGATGAGTTTTGGTTTTCTGTTGCAAGAAACTTGATGGGAGTAATATTCAAAGCCCTCGACTTCACAAACTTGAACAAAATGAGGACGTCGTCTTTTATGTTGAGGAAGTACTTCACATCGTCTTTCTGGTAAACTGCCCGCAGTTGACCTGTAAAAAGGCGCTGCAGTTCAGTGTTCAGTTTAATGTAATTCGTGGGGTTGTAAACTACAATGGGAGGGATCTTCTCCTTCTTTGGTGGTGGTGGCGGTGGAGTCTGAGAAATGGGGTTGGTTGGGAGATCCATTTCTTGGTCCAAGGCACCAACAGGTGCGGTTTCTCCTGGTGTGGAGGCATCAGAACCCGAATCACGGCCGCTGCGATGGGAGCGAGCGAACGACCCTTTAGGTTTTCAGCCACAGGGGCGGGGGGGGGGGGGGGGGGGGACCGACAGGGGCAGAGTCCCCAGAACGCCCGATGGGCCGACGAGCTGGTGCAGATCATCTTCTATGGATGATACAGTCCATCAAACTAAGATGGATGCAAAGTACACCATTTCCCTGTCACATATCGACCATCATGTTACCTAGTGAGACATGTATTGGTAATAATCGACGACGAACTCTGAACATCTGCCAGTTTACGATAGGCAATGATTTAAGCCAAAACATGTTTGAAAAAATTGTGGAGTATGATCCTTGAGACTTACAGACGTTTGGAGGATATGTCAGCAACGAATCTAGTGTTATTTGCAGCGCTTATGTGTGTACAAGACTTTCACACTCCTGTCCAGCTACAAAACTATGATCTTAGACAGTGTTTGTCAGAAATAATTTAGAAATCCCTTGCGAGTGTTGAGGGTCTATTTCTGTCGTTTATGTATACTGAGATAGACATTTTCAGTCATGTATAACGAGGTGTGTTCTGTGAAGAACAGCAGGAAATGCCCTATTGTGAAAAGTTGTATCGGTCTCCTATATAGGACAGATGACTATAGTTTTATGTTTCCTGCAGGCCAGTGCAGTACTGCTCTATTGGTTTTGCTTTAACATACGGAACTAAAGACTGTTTTGTAGCGATAAATCATCATGAGCTCATTCCCACTGTGTGTGCGTTCTGCACTCCCACATTGTGTGCACGAACGATTATGATCATCACAGAGTTGAGTCTTTTTTGATTTTGTAAAGTACGGAAAAGTGGATGAAAGACTTAGATTTATTGGAAATCTAAGTCTGTGTCGTATCAATAGCACCAGTGTCCGTAAAAATGTGTGAGGAACTCTCATTTTCCAAGTTTTTCTTGCAGTTTTGGATCTATAGCAGAAAAGCGAATTTTGATGGTTTTGGACCGAGACTTCCAAAGTACAGGAGAAGCAATGGAAGACTAACGTTTCTTGGAAACATGAACAAGCTGTTATGCAAGTTCAACTATCACCACTTTTGTCATAATGTTTTGTAACTCTCACTTTCCTAGTTGTGGTTTTGGGTCTGTAGCAGAAATGGGAACGCTTCAACGTTATAATTCAGTGGATAGTACCACCGTGTGTCAGAACTACGCCTGTTTCGTGAGTTCGAAGTTCTAATATAAATGGAAAATGTACTGTGCGATGTATCATTGAATCGATGCATACCATCGAAGGTCTGTACCACTAGCGCTTGTAAGCTGCTCAATTTAGATAACGTTTTACGCCCTATCTGGAGAGAGAATGACAACATATATTCCACTCCATTTCCTCTCCATTCAACCCACCACGAATTTGTCCAATCAATGTAACACAGAAAGACAAGACTTACTGGGTGCTAAAAGAAGTGGACCAACACAGCAGAATTCTTTGTTGTCGTTACAATATTCATTTTAAAAGCATAAGAGTACACCTGGAAAGGGGGTTACAATTTATTTGTCAAGAAAATTCAATGATTTAGATACATTATTCGGTGCTTTTAGTATTGACGTGAAAATTCAATGACTTGCCGTATGAAAGTCACATGCTGCCATTTATAAATCCTACGGGGAAGTCTGGTGCTAAGTACGCACTTTAAAACACGTAGTGAATTGGTGCTGTCTGTATAATACTCGTTGTCGCGTGCATAAAATCACAACTAGAGAGTGAGTTTACACTTATGTAGGTACAAATTTCGTTGTTTTCGGTACTATATTCGCTATTTGCAACGTAAAATTCAATGTGTTGCGAGTATAATATTCTTTTCAAAAGCATCTGGAGAGGGGTTTTTATACTTCTGTATTTACATATTTTCATTGATTATGGTACTATATTCGATGCTTTCAAAATTGTTTAGATGTCTTCCAACTGACGTAGTGTGGAGGAGGCCTGTCGGTACAACATTCTTTGTAGCAAGCATGAGAACGCAAAAATGGTGTGTTGGATGTCCAATAAACGTTCTAAAAGCGTAAGACCACAGCTGGAGAGTCACTCCAGGTGGATATTTCATGATTATGGTACAGTATTTGTTGATTTCACCATAATATTGACGTAACAGTCGAGTTACCTGCTGTATATATCTCTTTTCCTTCATTGTTATTTCATACCCTTGTCCCATGTGGGCACGGGTGGGCTGGCAGTGGTTCAATTCGCCACGTTTCAGCCAAGAGACTGTATAAAATAAAACGTTAAGTACATAAAATATGGGGATAAAAGATGAAATTTACACAGGAAAAGGGGAAGCAATGGGAGCTAAAATATACAAAGGTAGCTTATGAGGTACGTTTACATAAAATCCATATATAATTAAAATGACACTCGAGGAAGACGTAACACTTAAAACACTGGCGGCACGAAGAGCGCAATTAATGACAGCCACACGGGACGACGACACTGAACACATATTGCACTTCTGTTACATATACAGGGAGCACCAAAATACGACAAAGTAACTTTCTTAAAATTGGAAGGATCTGCCAAGGGAGGGGAAGTCAGAAGGATGGAGAGAGGAAAGAGGGTAGGGTGGTTGGCAGAGAAGGGGGGTAGGGAAGGGGTGGAAGGGTCGGAGCTAGTAGCATACCAAAGGGCAGGAGACAGGGGAGGTGGGGAGGGACCAGCACAGGAATGAGTGCAAGGACTGAAAAAGGAGGAGTGAGAAATACAGGAGGTGGGAGGAAAGAAACAGAAGAGGGGGGAGGAGAAGGAGAGGGAACCCCATGGAGGAGAGGAGGGGAGAAGGGGGGTCAGAGTTGGAGGAAGGATAAATATTGGAGTGAAGCATATTACCCAGGACAGGGAGACGTTGGACGTTTCTTTGGGAGAGGAGGTAGAAGGTATGGAGATGGAGAGAGGGTGGGAGACATTGGTGAGGTGCGGCAGCAGGTGGGGTGTGTAGAGGAAATGAGACACCACAGGGTGAGAGGGATTGAAGCAGAAGTTGGTGCAGAGGACAGAGATGTGTTCAAGGAAAAAAGAGGAGATATGGGAATGGGATGAGGTCATAGAGGATCGTTGTGGGGGATGGGAAGCATATGGAATGCGAGGTGGAGCGCTTTGCATTCACGGATTTGGACAGCTCTATAGAATTTAGGAGGGACAGAGATCCAGGTGACAATGATGTAACAAAGGATGAGATGGATCATGGATCTGTAGGTACGAAGGATAGTGGAAAGATGAAATCACCATGTCCAGCCAGACAGGAGTTTCAGGAGGCAGAGTCTATTGTGGGCTTTACATTGGATGGTAAGGAGATGAGGAGTCCAGGTGAGGTCAAGGGTGAGATTGAGATATTACAAGGTGGGAGTAAGTTTGATAGGACAGTCATAGATGGTGAAGTAGAAGTCATGATGTTGGGAGGAGGAGGTGGTGTGTCCTATAATGATTGCCTGAGTTTTTGAAGGATTGATTTGAAAGAGCCACTGGTGTACCAAGTGGTAAATTGGTTTAGGTGGGTTTGGAGGTACTGCTGAAATCGTTGAAGGGTAGGACAGAGGGTAAGTAAGGCGGTGTCACCAGCATATTGAAGGAGATGGATGGCTGATTTGAGTATATCAGTGGTGTAGAGGAGTATATGTGAGGAGAAAGGATGAAGCCCTGGGGCACATCTGCATTAGGATAGAAGGTATGGCAATCAGTATTACAGATGATGACATAGGAAGGATGATGCAAGATGAAGCTAATAGGAGGGCATAGGTCTGGAGCTTGAAAAGGAGGCTGGAATGCCATGTATGGTCATACGCATTCTAGAGGTCGAGGGAATCAAAATTAGCAGAACGATAGGAGTTAAGTTGTCAGAGAGAGAAGAGATGGGTAAGGTTATGGAGCTGGTCGTTGAAGAAGCAGGGCCAGAAAACACACTTGGTAAGAGGGAAGAAGTGGTGTTGAGTTAGATGGTGATGGATACGCCAGGAGGGGATGGACTGAAGATCTTACTGAACATGGAAGTGAGGCATATGGGACATTTGGAGGAGGTGTCAGAAGTGAGTTTCTTGGGCTTAAGGAACAACAGGATGCTGGAGGTCTTCCACAGATTGGGATAAAAAGCTAGTGGAGAGGATGGTGTTGTACAATGTGGTAAGGGTGTTGAAGAAGGAGAAAGTACATTCTTTGAGGTGGTTGTAGATGATGCAATTGTGACCAGGAGCAGTGTTGTGTTGGGAGCAGAGGATGAGTTTAATGACTTGTGCTGTGATAGGAGCATTCAATTCTGAGGGCCGTAACTGGTTCAAGTACTGAAAGCTGAGAGCAAGAGGCGCAACAGAGGTATTGGTGCAGTCAATGACAATGGGGAAGAGGGATTACTCAAAGTGAGGGTCATTGGGTATGGAGAAGATTCTGAGAGGTGGGAAGCAAAATGGTTAGCATTGCTAAAGTTGTCAGGGAAGGGACAGTTGTCATGGAGGAGTGGGTAATGTAGGGTGGGATGGCTACCAGTAAGGTGGTGGAAGGTGTTGATCTGCATGCATGTATGGCGCTAGTCCTGGCGTTTCTTTGCCGTCAGAAAGTTTCAAACGTGTCTTTGTATGAAGGCTATTCCTCAGTTCTGAGCTTGCACTAAGCACATAAATATACCTAGAAAATAGTGTCTCCCGCCTTGTACAAGGGCTTGCTGAGAGATTTCGCCTGATGTTATGCAGCCCACATAACAGAACTGCCATGCATTTCCTTCCTCATGCCAGTTCTTGGTCACACTCCCTCTGGGTATCATCTCTGCTCACATGAACTGCTGGCTATGAAGACAACAATTTGGCACAGACAAGTTTTAGACGAGCATAGAGAATTGGCGGGAAGCACTGGCAGCTGTCTTCCATGATGAGGGAATTTGAAAGTTGGCACAGCGCTACTACAAATGCTTAAGTAGGAGTGGCAGCTATGTAGAGAAGTAACTTGAAGGCGTAGCCAACTGTTGCAAATAAAATATATTTTATTTTTACAGCGGTTTTTATTTCACGAGCGATCCATGTAAGGGTGGCATGTCGAGTGAAAGCGACATAGGAGATCTTTTTGTGGAGGTCGATAAGGATGGAGTCCTTGTGGGGAATAAGTTGGGAAATGGGGGCATTGGAGAAGTATTTGCTGATTTCTAGGGAGAGGGTGTGGGTGTTAAGAAAACTTGGGGTCAGGGTGGGAGAGGATGAAGGTGTGCATGGCAGAAGATTGGGATGTGGGAATAGGGGTGTTATCCATGTGTGGGGTCAGAAGGGGTGGGGATTATCGGTGGTTTCTGGTGGAGGGGGCAGGAGCGAGTTCGACACTAGGTGGTTCATGGGGATTTTTGGTAAGGGCGACCTGGGAAGAAGGATGAGGGATAGGCTGGACTGGGAACTGACAAGATGCAGGCCCTGGTTACCATGTGGAGGTGCGAGTATGAGGTGGTGTCAGTGAATCATTGAGAGTGGCTACTGTGGCCTGGCAGGCTATGATCAGGGCAGGTGAAGGAGGTGCTGGGATTGTAGGGCGACTGGGGAGGGGGGAGACTCACGAGGAAGGGTGGCAAAGGTGGGAGCAGGAGTGCAGTTGGGAGCAGATGCAGACTGATAAATGTGGGGACACAACATGTGGGAGGAAATGGAGGGGGAGGAAACTAACGAGGGGAGGCAGGGCATAAGGAGTGGGGCTGGAGGAGGTACTCCATGAAGTGATGGTGGCGGCAGGGGAAGGGGAGGTGTAGATGATGGTGGCAGTTGGTTTGTCCATGTTTAAATGGAGATCAGCCTACGGATGATAGCCAATGCTGAGGTAGGAAACCCAATCCATGAGCTGGGATGCTGTACAGATGTTTCCTGTGGCCATTTAGAAATGCTATAGAGACAATTGATGTTAAGTATGCACAGTAAAATGCCCTTAGATATAAAAGTCCGTTTGTCCGATTATGTTTCGGTAGGTTACAGCCTACATGCAGGGTGATGCTGTCTGCTGCCTCTGGCGCCAGCTGTATGTGCTACACGTTGAAGCATAATATTCATAAAACCGTAGTCTATTTACAGAAACGCGCTATTTTCACTTGCATTCAGGCAGCGTACTGGGTGACCGTTGGTTACGTATTACATCCACCAGATGGCGACGAACTAGACTGGAGATGGTAGATCAGTTTTTCGTCTTGAAATGTGATTTACAACTGTGGTATTTACGAATTCCCATCATATGTATTTACTGCATTCTGATGGATACGATTCGACTTGCAAATAAGTACAAGTGTGTTTCATTCACAAATGTTGCTGCTACGTGCCTGGTACATAAAAGTTCGTGTGTTTGAAGGCACTGTAGAAATCCCAGTGATCCCTCTAACTCCTCCTCAATCAATTCGCCTTCTTGTGCAACCAGTGATTCCTCAAAATCAACCCTACCGAAACCCAGGAAAAATTATAGGCCAAACCATCTGCATCTTCCTTCCCAACGACTTTTACCTCACCATTTACAGCCATCCTAACCAGTTAACTAACATGCTAAAATACCTTCGACTAACATTTGATTGCCAACTAACATGGAAGTTCCATCTACTAACCATTCAACAGAAAGCCCACAATAGACTAACAACTAGACTAAAACTACTAACTGGCCTAACATGAAGATTGGACCTCTCCACAGTCGTACACATCTATGAACCCCTGACCTGATCCATCCTGTACTATACTAATAGACTAACTACTAGACTAAAACTACTAACTGGCCTAACATGAAGATTGGACCTCTCCACAGTCATACACGTCTATGAACCCCTGACCTGATCCATCCTACTATACCAATATGGCATGGAATTCCTGTCCTACCTCCTTTTATCACGCTCTACAGATCCTCAAACGCCATGAACTCTGCCTATCCTTTCAAATCCGCTTACCCTCCCCCACCCACATCCACTACCAACATATAAAACTTCCCTCTCTCCTATTCCATCTTAAGAATCTGCAAATATACTACGTTACCTGCAAACTCGACGCTACTCACCCCTTAGTTTTCCCCCTGCTCACTGCTCCTATTATTGTCCTGCACTACACCTCTACATCCTCTCTCAATGGAACTTTAATCCTCTTTCCTTACCTAACAATGATATGTCCCTGATGTATACCCATCCTAACAGAATTAAATGAGCCCATCCCATTTCACCTGGTCAGGATTCCCCTTCTCTCAACTCCTCTCCACTCACACCCTAAGCCTGGTCCAGTATGGTATCCTGTTCTGAATTCCTCCTCTATCCATCTGCCTGCACAGACACCCTGTTAAGCATTATCCCCACTGGTACATCCTCATGATACCCCTCTTCCTGGCAGTCTAGGCCCACTCATCACTTCTCATTGACTTTCTACTGCTTTTATCTTGTGCTCTTGCCCCTCTGTCCTTTATCTTTCATGGAACATCCTGTTGCCTTTTCATAGACCCAGATCCATTGCCCTCTAAATCAAAAAGTACCTACCAAGCCTCTGCATCGAACAAATCATCCCTAGAAAAGAGTCCCTAAACGTGTCCTCCTCTCCAAGATTCCTCACATTACCTTTTGTCCCAGAGCCTCCTTATCACCTCTCACCACCACCCCAAGGGACAAATAACCTCAGTCTTCCTGCTGTCCCCCTACTCAAACTGCAGTGAGAGTTCATGGATGAGGAAGTGGTAGCTGAGCTGAACATTTACCCAGATTTAGAAGTCCAAAAAGTCCTATGGCCGCACTCGCCTCGTCTACGTTTTCTCCGAATCTGTCGCCTCCACAATTCTCCTTAAAGAGGGAGCCTGATCTACCATCATCACTACATAGTAGACCTTCAGAATCCCATCTTCAGTCCTACTGCTGCCAAAAATGTCTCCATTACAATGACCACTTTACTACAGGTTGTCAAAACCTACCTACCTGTCCACACTGCAAAGCCTCTTGTTTTCTTAAACAGTGCCCTAGCCTAGCATCCCGTCCTACCTGCAGCATCTGCAATGACCCGCGCCCCACCCACTCCCTGAAACGCAAAGGTATGCCATAATCTACCAGACCTGAACTCACTGTCCCATTGAAACTCCCACCCACCGTAACAATTCCATCTACCCAACTCCCACTGCTGAAGATATTATCAAATTCATTACAATCGTCTTCCAAAATCATCCATCCATTCCAACATCCACACACCTTCCAAAAATTTTCCCTTGCTTCCTGTTCCATCTTCCAACTCAATATCTAAGTTACATACTCCCACATCCTGGTCCACTTCAACTTCACCAGCCTTGACACCCTTATCTAAACCTCCTCGGATCTCATCCACACAAAACATTCTTATTCATTATAATGACGTGACAGCACTACAAAATCCTGTACCACAACATCTGCTCTCCCTCCATCAACAAACATCTTTTAACGCCCCTATCCAAACACAATGTCCATATATTTATTCTTAATGAAATGTTTCTCGAACCCTCTCTCACCATCTGAATCTCTCCCTACATCCTCCATCACATAGGTAACCCACCTCCCTTGGCCAGAGGTGGATCTGTAATTGGTCACAACAAGAACATCCCTGTTTGGATCCAACCTGTACGCAGTAATCCCACCAAACATCCTTACCCTCTTTTTACAAACCTTAACCATTATCTACGCGACCATCTACACCTGACCTAATCACCCTATCTCCTATGACTTTCTCACCCACATAAATTGTACCTTTTCCATCTTTATTATTGCTGTATTCCTGCTGAGCTCAATATCCATAGTACATCCACCACAGAACTCCAGCGGTGGCATCAGTTTACTGATTCCCTGTAAGGTGATATTGTTCCCATTCCACACCATACCCATCCTGAAAGCATCATCACCCAAAATATCATTCTAGCACCTCCTAATCTCCTTGGGTGCCTCACTGCAGGAGTGCTCTATCGGACTGGAAGTGACCACCTACCTGTACTCCTCACCCTCTCCTCCATACAACCTCATCCCCATACACCCCATCCCAATCTCCATCCAAGAGTTATCCAAGACAACTCCCACACCAACTGCAATGTCTACCAGGAATCCTTAGAAGCACGTATTGGAAGCCACCTTCTGTCCTTCCAGCATCCTGACAATACCCATCATTGCACGTCCTTCCTGCAGCAGATCTTGTCAAACGCCACATCTACCAAAATTCCTACGAAGACGACGTATCCTCACCGCCCCTCTCTCCACCCACATGGTTTATGGATCATAATATTTGTAGCACACTGAATGGAATCCTCCTTGTAAGATTCGGTTCACTACTCGGCTTCCTCACTCGCAAGTGCAAAATGTGTTTCACTACAGAAACTTAATTTAGCCAATTTGAAAGTTTTGATTCGTGTATAATAACCAAAGACTTGGAAGTCTCAATGCCATTTATTTTCATGGAATCTCTTGTGCCGCAATGACAATACGCTGCTGTAGTCATAATTCAATGAAATATCATTTAACAAAATGTATTGTGCAGAAAACAGACTTCCTCATCGATGAGTCCTCCATTAATGTTTTGCCTGGGGTGTTCTTTTAATGTTTTTTTTTTCTCGATTATATTGTATTACTTCTTATGGAAGTTGGAGAGGAAATGTGTAAATGGCACGTATACACATGACTAAAAACAGCCAGTTGTTTTGTTTTAGGACAGTTTCTACATTGCAGAACAGAATTAAAGGATCACTTCATTGATTTTAAGGTCCCAATAGCTTGAAGTTTCTTTAAAACCTTTTCAATCGTTTCGTCAGTCTTCACTGCCCACTTTTTTCTTCTTTTCACATCAAAGTTTAAAAGTAGTCGGTCAAACTGGTATCCGTGGTACTCTGCATCTTCCCGAAGATTTTTCACTAATGAGTAAACATTCGGATGAACTTGTGATATCAACGTATTTATCCTTCGAGTCCATCCTTCTGAGACGTTATTAGTGCGATGGCCCCTTCCACTGCAGTTCCACATCTCTCTTGACATGAGTTCGTTATAGAGCCACTGGTCAACCAAAAAGCCATAAAAGTCTTGAAGCTATTCGTTTTCAGACATGCTCTCCTGAATGCACGGCCAACCATTATCCAACATTTCCAGGAGAAGAATGTGCTAGAGCAAAACACATTCTTATGTGACAGAAAATTTCTTCGTTTTCCTTACAGACTGGAACGAGGCCGCAACGTTGTACCTGTTTCCACAAATATTGATTAATATGATAACAGGAACCAGTAACCTCTGTTTCAGGAAACAAACTGCTAGCTGCTTGGAAGATGGCAGTTTCGAGGTCCATCATCAGAAATGCAGGGTTCCATCGTGACACGTTAGTTTTAATAGCTTAAAAATGTGCATATGTTTTTTTCCATTTTGTTTGGCAGCAAAGGGTAAGCAACTGGAATGGGTTTTGTTTCTTGCCAAGCCCTACTAAGGTCGGCGTGGAGTATGTCCAAAGTGCTTGCGCGAACTCTTTACCATTCCATACACAAAGAATGATTCGCATTTTGAAAAATATGCTTTTTCTTTTTCACTGGAAAACGCCAGTATTCTATCATTCGGTTACCTATTATCATCTGCAAGGTAAAAGAGGGGTCCATCATTCATCGGTAAATTATTTTATTGGAAGAATATTCCACCAGAACAGGTGGGATCTTCTGTAGTTCCCATATGTTTTCACCTAATGCGATGTAACAAATGTTTCGCACTTCTGTGCGATGGTGTTACTAAGCCGCAGCCTCGACTGAAAGCTGTCCTACTCTTCAACGTAAACTGATGAAACTAGTATCTGTGTCTTTTGCCCGCTTCTTTGCGCTGCCAAAATGTTTTCGTACTCCATTTGCTGCTTCGTATACAAACATGGCTACCTTCCCTAAAACTTTGTTATTTTTTGTGCATAATCTTCCTTTGAATTTATTACTTTTAAAGTTCACACAACGCCAGTAAGTCAGTTCTTGTTTGTTTGTATAGCCCACTATACACCTATGCCCGTTGTAAACCGGTAAAGGTTTCCCTCCGGTGGTGTCGGTTAACTCCATCATCTCAGCACTAAAACACGGAATACTACTTCCTAGTCCGAGGTCAGCTGCCGTACTGAACTCTGGTAGACAGCCACGTACGATACGAACTGGCGCGGGGACACGGAACTTTGTGCATGAAATGGGCTTTGTCCTTTCCCAGAATACGTCACAGATAACGGCGGACAAGCCAGTGTACCCTACTTCTGGAATATCCAGCCACCACCTACAGTGTCCTCATCTCCGTGCAAGAGTCAACACATTCCCTCTCCTTACAAGTGTCACTCCGTGCAAGTGTTAAAAACTCAACGTGTGTGAATCTCTAGAATTTTCAATCCCCCTGTGGGATGAATGTGTGGGTTATACGAGTAAGTTATTTTCATACTCCTCACATTTTTCGTTTCCCCATCGTTTTATATTAAGTCATGCGGGCTGTAGCTGCATGCTGTCACGGCAGTGTACTGGTGTTGGAGCGTTTGGTTACTGAATAGGTAGTACATTTGTGGTATCTCTCTACTTGGAGGTGTCACCGACGGAGGGTGGGTACACTACCGGCTGCCAGACTCGGTATGTCTTATGTGACATGACGATTCCAATGGCTGGTGACGGCCCCGGCACAGGTGCCCCCGGTCCACAGACAACCCCCCACCCCCCTGCCCTCGGTCCTGGAGAGCCGCTGAGACTCGCAGGCCTGGTGGCTGATGACACCGTGCGCATCTGGTGACTTACTGCAGCGCGTCGGCGTCGGCTCTTAAAGTCGTTACGTCGGCGTCAGCTCTTAGAGTCCTTTCTCTCTCCCCGTGTTTGTATAAATAAAGACACAAGTGAAGAGACCATAACTTTGAATTAGGAGAAACAGTGCCCATACACCTCTGAGTAAATAGTAGCTTGTGGGGAGGGGAAAAACATATCAAGTGGGGTAGACGACAGACCTGGACCTGCACAAATTCTTTATCTCTGACATCATAGTACCAGTATTCCAGAAGTGGGATTCTGCCGTGACAGAGCCAGTGCCAATATGCCCAGAGCTGCACCCAAATACCTGAATTCTCCTTTGATGTATATAGCCTGTTAGGTATGAGCTGGATTACGGCATCACAGCTCGACTGTCCTTATATTCCAGCTCTGAAGCAGTATACCAGAATTACTTTTATAAATAGCCCAACAGGTCTGAGCTGGATTGTGATGTCATAGAGCCAGTGCTAGTATTTCAAGTCTTCGATTCTGTTGCCATAGGGCCAATATGCCCTGGTCGCGGCGTTTGTCGCCAACTTGGATTTCCGCCAATTTATTCTTAGGAAAACAACCGTAGTTATACACGAGTGTGGAAAACCCCTTTGAATTTCTCGCCAAAATTTTAATTTCCTTGCGTTTGTTACGTATGGGAAGTGAATTTTCTCAGAGGGATGGCGGTAGTCCAAGGGGTCCGATCTGGATTGTGATGTAGTTAGGCTTGCAGCCGTATCGCAAACCTAGGTTAGTGTTCTCTGGTCGCCATCTTTAAGTCTACACTTACGACAACTGTCCTATGCGTCATAGGAGTATACACCAGCACAATTAGGCTATGTTTTGAATTTCCCGCCAATTTCTACATTGGGCAATTGACCTTTGCCAAAGGAGGCAAGGAGGCGACGTGATCGATGACACCAACGGCGACAGACTTTGGGCCAGAACTCTCCTAGCATATCTTCTACATTGTGAAATGGTTTCTTTGTTATGCTATACCTGTTAAGTTATACAAGTCTCTTTACAGTTGCGGCAAGTGGGCTGTAGTTGATCCGATCGTGTGGTATTAACGCGATTGCTGCTATGTTTTCTCCGCAAGACACAATCAATATCTTCACCGTGTGATAGCAGTGGTAATGTTACCGATGACATTGTCACTAAAGTGGAATTACTATACACTTCCTTTCGAAATTCCTTGACCAAAGAAGACGAAGTAAATATTCCAGAATTCGAATCAAGAACATATACCAACATGAGTGATTTACAAGAAGATATCCTCGCTGTAGCGAAGCAGCTTATGTCACAACAGAGGCAAAGCTTCCGGTGAAAACAGTATACCAATTAGGTTCCTATCGGAACAGGATGATGTAATAGCTCCATACTTAGCACTTACACACAACGGTTCGCTCGAAGAAAAATCAGTACCTAAGGACTGAAATACTCGCATATATCACACCAATACTCAATAAATGAAATGAGTGATCCACTGAATTATATACCCATATATTTGACACTGGTCTGTAGTAGAATTTTGACACACATACTGTGTTCGAACATTGTGAATTATCTCGAACACAACGATCTGCTGCACATTGTCATTATGGATTCAGAAAATATCGTCCTTGACAAATAAAACTAGGTCTTTATGCTCACGAAGTAATGAGACCTATCGAGAGGGAATCTGAAATTAATTCCGCATTTATATATTTTCAGAAGGCTTTTGACGCCGTTCATAACAAGCAGCTTCTAATCACCCTGGGCCTATGGAGTGTAGTCTCATTTGTGCAACTGGATTTTGATTTCCTATCAGAAACGTCACAGTTCGCAGTAGCTAATAGCAAATCATACATTGATAACTGGCGTTCCGCAAGGAAGTGTTATGCTGTTTCTAATCTATATAAACGATTTAGAAGACAATCTGAGCAGCCCCCTTGGAGTGTTTACAAATGATATCATTTAGCGTCCAGTAAAATCTTCAGAAGGTAAAACCCACTGTGAAAATTTAGACAAGATATCCGTATGACGTGAAAAGTGGCAGTTGACTGTAAATAACGAAAAGTATGAGGTAAAATGAAATGCCATGTGGCGAGGGTCTCCCGGTGGATAGACCTGAACGCTAGGTGCAAGTCTTTTGAGGTGACGCTACTTTGGCGACTTGCGCGTCGATGTATGTGGCCATTCACATCACTATTAAAAGGAAGCCGTTAAATTTCGCTTACACGATAAATCACACAGATCTAAAGGCAGTCAAGTCTGCTAAATACGTAACGATTACAATTACAACCAACTTACATTAGAATGGTCACATAAATAATGTTGCAGGCAAGCAAGCAAAAGACTGCATTTTATTGGCATAATACACTCCTGGAAATGGAAAAAAGAACACATTGACACCGGTGTGTCAGACCCACCATACTTGCTCCGGACACTGCGAGAGGGCTGTACAAGCAATGATCACACGCACGGCACAGCGGACACACCAGGAACCGCGGTGTTGGCCGTCGAATGGCGCTAGCTGCGCAGCATTTGTGCACCGCCGCCGTCAGTGTCAGCGAGTTTGCCGTGGCATACGGAGCTCCATCGCAGTCTTTAACACTGGTAGCATGCCGCGACAGCGTGGACGTGAACCGTATGTGCAGTTGACGGACTTTGAGCGAGGGCGTATAGTGGGCATGCGGGAGGCCGGGTGGACGTACCGCCAAATTGCTCAACACGTGGGGCGTGAGGTCTCCACAGTACATCGATGTTGTCGCCAGTGGTCGGCGGAAGGTGCACGTGCCCGTCGACCTGGGACCGGACCGCAGCGACGCACGGATGCACGCCAAGACCGTAGGATCCTACGCAGTGCCGTAGGGGACCGCACCGCCACTTCCCAGCAAATTAGGGACACTGTTGCTCGTGGGGTATCGGCGAGGACCATTCGCAACCGTCTCCATGAAGCTGGGCTACGGTCCCGCACACCGTTAGGCCGTCTTCCGCTCACGCCCCAACATCGTGCAGCCCGCCTCCAGTGGTGTCGCGACAGGCGTTAATGGAGGGACGAATGGAGACGTGTCGTCTTCAGCGATGAGAGTCGCTTCTGCCTTGGTGCCAATGATGGTCGTATGCGTGTTTGGCGCCGTGCAGGTGAGCGCCACAATCAGGACTGCATACGACCGAGGCACACAGGGCCAACACCCGGCATCATGGTGTGGGGAGCGATCTCCTACACTGGCCGTACACCACTGGTGATCGTCGAGGGGACACTGAATAGTGCACGGTACATCCAAACCGTCATCGAACCCATCGTTCTACCATTCCTAGACCGGCAAGGGAACTTGCTGTTCCAACAGGACAATGCACGTCCGCATGTATCCCATGCCACCCAACGTGCTCTAGAAGGTGTAAGTCAACTACCCTGGCCAGCAAAACCTCCGGATCTGTCCCCCATTGAGCATGTTTGGGACTGGATGAAGCGTCGTCTCACGCGGTCTGCACGTCCAGCACGAACGCTGGTCCAACTGAGGCGCCAGGTGGAAATGGCATGGCAAGCCGTTCCACAGGACTACATCCAGCATCTCTACGATCGTCTCCATGGGAGAATAGCAGCCTGCATTGCTGCGAAAGGTGGATATACACTGTACTAGCGCCGACATTGTGTACGCTCTGTTGCCTGTGTCTATGTGCCTGTGGGTCTGTCAGTGTGATCATGTGATGTATCTGACCCCAGGAATGTGTCAATAAAGTTTCCCCTTCCTGGGACAATGAATTCACGGTGTTCTTATTTCAATTTCCAGGAGTGTACTTAGAAGATGCAACAGGTCTACTAAAGAGACACTGCGCTTTTCAGTCCTCTTGTGGAGTACAGCTGCGCGGTATGTGATCCTTACCACATATGATTGACTGAGGACATCGAAAAAGTTCAAAGAAAGGCACCTCGATTAAAACAAAGGTGTTCACGAAACTTCGATCACCAGTTTTCTCTCCTGCTTTCGAAAATATTTTACGAACGCCATCCTACACAAGGAGAAATGAACATCGTAATGAAATAAGAGGAATCACAGCTCGCAGGAGAGATTTTTTAAGTGTTCGTTTTTTTCCGCGTGCTTGTCGAGAACTAAACGTTAGAGAAATAACTTTAACGTGTTTCCATCAACCCTCTATAGCGTTATATGTATACCCTTATAAAATCGCTGAGCTATCTTCACTTACTGTTTTTTTGTATTTTGCCTGTACTGAGCCTTTTATATTGAGATGTTTCCCACACCACCTTGTGTTGTGGCTTTATATGTATGATTGATTGTGTGTGTGTTTTATGTTGTAGTGAATACATACGCCATTGGTGGGACGCAGGGCGATGGGTGAAACTGCTTTCACACTATAAGCTTACGTTGTTATGGTGATCTGCTCCAGATGCTGTATTGAAGCTGAAAGTGTTAATCAAAGTTAAAAAAAAAAAAAACCGTGAAATCACTTTTCCGTAGAAAGCATCAAATTATTTAATTAGAACTGAACGCTCCCGTCGGAATTGTTCTCGAGCTGGTATTCATGAATAGATCACACTTGAGAATACGTCGTTTGTGGAAATAACACGTAACTTTTTGAAATGAAGTTTTATTCACCTTATCGTCAATGAAATCCTTCTCGCACGTGAATTAGCGATTCTCTATCCATATACCGATGTATATACGAATTTCGTACATAATTTCGCAATAACGTCGATTTGTACGACACAATAAAAAGAATAGACTCCTCTCTCGTGGAATTAAATCTTAATAAGATCAAAAGCTTACTATTTAAGAATGATTATCTAAGCACACTACGCCACAGAGTAATAAAGAATATCTTTGTCTCTCTGTCTGTCGTACTGTCAAATTAATGCATAGCAATCTTATTACATGATACATCATATATGCCCCTCTTGTGGACGAACGTTTTTGGGGAAAACAAATACGAGCGTTCACACAACACTATTTTGATGATTGTTCATGACTCTGTATACTATTAATGTCCACTACATCTGTAGTAACATCTTTTTGTATTAGTCCAGTTACCATCAGTTGTAAATTGAACTTAAATTATACATTTGGGTGCATATACATAATGTGGTGCAATATTATGCTAACAAGTCTGTGTTGCTTAATAATTATTGAGATGCAGCTTATTTACATAGCTCATTTAACTTGCATTAGTTAGCTTGTCTATGATGGCATGAGATGTGATCATAATCTTTTTTTCATCATCACTCAAAGCTTCTGTCACACGCCTTGGGACGTCTCAAACTTGTAATCTAGCCATTCGGCCAAGCCCCACAAAGGAGAACCTCGAGGTAGATTTAACACTTTTCGCACATGAAACACAACACTGTTAATCTCCTGTGTCTTGAGGTGTACCGTCGACACGTTGGGTTACGTCCATTTACGAATCCCTTTTATTTGTCATCTCTGGGTAGCTGATTTGAATTCTATTCCCATTTTACTATATCCTCGTGGTCATTATTTTTTTCCGGCATACGGTTTACATGAAAATAAGAGTCAGTATAAGTTCCGTGAAAAAGGTGTTTGATCGATGCTGAATTGAAATAGAATCTAATCTAAAGTCCTTTCTGATTCTCTGTCCTGAATTCGAAATATTCGGAAGTTGTAAGATGTTCTTAATTCTTATCAATAACCATAGGATGCACTATACATTAATCCAACTGGTGATGCCGTCTCAACTTACGTTCGTCATCCTTCAGATGTACCTTGAAACTTGTCAATGTGCCTGTAACTGCTCAGCATTCACCTAGTTCATAACTTCACGAGTAACAATTGACATGACAAAATTTACATACAGAGGTATGTTACAACACTGATACAATTACAAAGCAAATGTCCATTACAAAAGATTGAAATAAAGCATAACAGTATGACTTCAGCTCAGCGAGTTAAAAAAGATACAAACATACACTGACATTTTCAAAACTGACATAAGCAAAAAAATTATCTTGCCATAGGCCAGTTTCATTTGAATCATTAACTCACGGTCATTATGCATTGTGAGAACTGATTGAAGTTATTATTATTAATTAATCTAAACATTAAAAGATATCAGTCTTACGGTAGCTAAATTCTCTGCATTCTGGAAAGAAAATTCATCTCTACATTGAAGAACAAATAAATAATGTCTGCATGATCTCGAATATGATGACTGAAAAAAAAACTTACTACTAAATTGCAAAAGGAAAGAAAATATTCTTAATATGATTCATAGTTTCAATGTAAAACTCTCTAATCAATATTAACTGAGACGAATCGTCTCTTCAGTCTTCCGAATCTTCAGTCATTGTGAAATTCTTTCAATAAATGAAGAGGATACATTCGTGTCACCTTATCTTTCTTCACATCCTTCAAAACATAAGTCCCTGGATGAGGTATTTTTGTTATCACAAATGGTCCATGATACAATGATTGCCATTTTTTGTTCCTCCTCTGTACAAGTGAAGCCTTAGGATGAGTTTTTACTAATAATTAATATGTTTTTATTCTTCCTAGTCGATTTTTCTTTTCTTTGCCTTGTCCATTATATTGAGTAAGGCGTGGTGTACTTTATTTTTTAGTGACATTCTGTCAATTGCTGTATTTGGAATTGGTCGAATTCAGTCATTCTGCTCCTGTCTTCCAAACATCAGTTCGTACGGGGTGTACTCCGTCGTAGTATGTGTCATGTTGTTCACAATTTCTTTAAGATCGTCAAGATAATAGATCCATTTCGCTTACTGGTTGTGGCAATATGTTCTCATGAACCGGTTTAATTCCCGAAAGATACGTTCCACAGGATTTGCCGAAGGGTGGTACACTGATGTCAGAATCTGTTTTATACCACAGTTACTTAGTGTTTGCCTCCAACGAAATCCAGTAAACGTTGACCCATTGTGAGAAAGAATAGCCTCTGTTTTGCCTACATTGACTACATAATCTTTGACCAGTTTCTTGGCTGTGGATGAACCAGTAGCTGATTTTAACGGATATAGTCGACATATTTAGTGACTAGATCGACAAAAGCCACAATATACTTGCATCCTCCTCTTTATGACGGTAGAGGAAACCCCCCACGTCGACCGAAACGATCGACAGTGGTTTAATAGGGATAATATGATGTAGGAAATCCATCACACAAAAATTTCCTGTTTTGTCTTGCTGACAAATTTTACATTTCCTTAATTGCCGGTGTAGTTTCCTGCGAATATTTGTGAAGTAGCAAAATGCTTGAATCTTTTGAGCACATTTTAATACTTCAAAATGCCTCATGTGATGTGCGGGTGCAAAATTAAGTCATCCTCATTCTTATCGGGAATACACACTCTCAAATTATCTGAATCAATGTGCCCCCTGAAAAATAAGACATCGTCCTCAACTTTGTACAGTCGCTCCATATCTTCGTTTCCAGGTTTTCCTAAAGCTTCTTTTATTGAATGCCAACTAAGATCTTCATTTTGTAGTTTTCCCATGTGTTTACACATTCTTAGAAAATGTTTTATGTCTTTTTATTAGTCATTAACAGAATTTTAAACTCTGACGGATTGTCCTTCACGTTAATTGTTGACACATCACCGTCTGGCATTCTTGACAGACATCGGCGATGAAATTATCCTGCCCGTTTATGTATTTAATTTTAAATTGAAACTCTTGGAGTGAGAGCATCCATCTTGCTAACCTTGGATGCAATAACTTACACGTTTGCAAAAAAAAACTTATGGCTTTGTGGTCACAGTATACGGTTGTCTTTGCTCTGTATAAGTAATAGTGAAATTTTTTAAATGACCAGACTACGGCCAATGCTTCCTTTTCGGTAGTTGTGTACGCTCGTTCACAATCAGTTAAGAGTCGGCTAGCGAAAGCTATGGGACAACAAGTTGTTTCTCCACCTACTATTTTTACTTGGAAGAGGCAGGAACCAATTCCAATTTCCGAAGTATCCACCATTAAACCGAATTCTTGGCTCATTTCTGGATGATATAATATTTGTGAATCAACTAAGGCCTGTTTTATTGCTTCAAATGCATGCTGGCATTGTTGCGTCCACACCCACGGAGTATTTTTTCGCAACAAGTTGTACAACGGTTCTATATTAATAGCGTGGTCATAAATGAAACGCCTGAAAAAAGAAACAACTCCGAGGAATCACTTTAATTGCTTTTTAGTTGTTGGAACTGCAAAGTGTTTGATCGCCTTTAATTTCTCGGAGTCCGGTGATATTCCATTTTCATTTATAAGATGACCTAGAAATTTAATTTTATTCCGCGCAAAACGGGACTTCTGCAGATTTGCGGTTATGCCTGCTTCCTTGAAACCGCAACTGTCTCCTCATTAAATCGACGTGTTCCTTCCATGTGGTCGTAGCAATGAGCATGTCGTCCACAAACAAAGTTAAACTGCCTCGAAGTGCAGATCCCAATGCGTAATCTAGAGCATTTATAAAAACTCCCGAGCTCACGTTCAGCCCGAAAGGTAGGACCTTAAATTGGTAGCTTCTACCTGCGTGTACAAACGCGATGTGCCTTTTTGATTGTTCGTCCTGCGCCACCTGCCAAAATGAACTCCTTAGATCAATATTCGAACCTTTGAATTAACTCATCGAAATTTTCCGGACGAGTTCGCACGAGCGCAATAATCTTATTTATTTGTTGTGCGTCTAGCCCAAGACGAACCTTTTCTTCCCTTTTCGGGACGACATGAATAGGACTACAGTATGGACTCGTTGAAGGTTCGATCAGCTCCCATTCAAGCATCTGTTGGATTTCTGCATTAATTGCCTTTCGTAGATGCCACGGTACTGGATAAAAAGTACGGCAGAAAACTTGGTGTGAATCACATCTAAATGACACGTGTGTCCCTTGATTACACCTGGCTTTTCTTTTAAGACTTAATGATATTCTTGTATAAGATAGTATAATTTCTTTCTTTGATGGTGTTGAAAATATTCAGGTTCTTGTACTTTTTCGTACACAACATCTTCAGTTTTTAAGACTGGTTGCAAATAATTAAATTGGTATTCCTGTGCAGGTTCACAATGTATCCACTTGATTTGCAGTTTTCGTCCCTGGCAATATTTTCCATGACGACTATGTTCCCTGAGAAGATTCACCTGATGTCTCTGATCCATTATTGTAACGGCACGGCCCAGAGAAAAATCGATATGCCAGTTCCTCTCTATAAATTCATCAATTTCCAGGGTGTAGTCCTCAACCAATTTTTCTATTACAAGGAATATGGAATTTATAGCTATATCTCCTGTATGTAACTGTAGTTGAGTCTGCACTTTAACCTGAGAAGACTTATGACCAGTTGGACCCACACTCCTACAACACTGAACAGGGAAAATCGGTGGATTTACTTTCTGAAGTATTTTTTGAAATAACTTCTCAGAAACGACATTTACTGCCGCTCCCGTGTCTAAAGTAACCTGTACAGTAATCCCTTCAATTTCCGCTTGAATTTTTGCAACAGGTTTAGTGGTATGTTCCTCTTGACAAGGTATCAGATCTTGCTGAAGTTCTATTTATAATCTGTCATCATTGTACCTGAAAAATTGATGATTGAATTTTCGCCCCTTCAAACTTCCTCGACTGCGCCGTCGGGGCCTCTGACGGTCGAGTCTAGTTTAACGATTGTCCATTATTGTCAGATGTTTGCTCCGTTACGTCATTTATTACTGGGGTTGGTTTCGCCATTCATTTGCATTGACGGTTGGTTCTCAACCTGAAGGATGTGGTTGGTTGCGATACTCTTGGGTTTATTGCTGATATCGGCGTTGTGGCTGGTAATTCCCCCCTTGACAATATTCTTTCTTATTATTTTTCCTCCATTTCCGTTTATATGTTTGTTCACCTTGTTGGTTTTGATTACGTCGGACTAGATGATTTTTCATTACAAGATTTCACGTTTTTCTGGAAGTAGTTCACCTGTGGGGTTGGTGAATTGTGTGCAAAAAGTTTGGTTCCATACGTTTTGTTGTTACTGTTATATTTGTTGGGTTGGTGACTTGGTTGGGTATAGTGCACACGTGATTCTTCGAATAGGATGTCTATAGAATCCAATGTAGCTCGAAAATCTTCCACATGTTGTTCAGGCACATGTAGAAGTTTTTCCCTTACCTCTAGTGGAAGTTTGGCCTTTAATAATCGAATAATATCTTGTGTCGGGATTGGTTCATTCCAGTATTTGCTTTTATTTATGTATCTCTCGAAATACTTCCTTAAAGTTCCGTTTTTGATAGAAAATGGTTGAGGGTCAAAAACTTCCTTGCGTAGTCTTTCTTGCAATCCCTTATTCCAGTATTTGCGCAAGAAAGCGTTTTCAAATTGCTGATATTCTTGACACCATTCGGATGCTTCTGACGCCCACATCGATCCATCCCCGTGTATGAATCTTGCAACGTACATAATTTTTTGTTGCTCAGTCCATATTCGTGGCAATATCCCTCTAAATTGCTTGATAAAGACCACGGGATTGATCGACTTTCTTTCGGGGTTAAATATCTGAAATAGACAATATTTAAGCATTTTTTCTTCATTCACAGTCACAGGTGTATTCTGGTGACTATTTCGTGGTGGATGATATTCCTGATAATTTGGTTCCTGTTGATTACGTGAATACTCACCAATACATGGATATTGTTGCATGGATTCAGTTTCACTGAGTTCGCCAGGAATAATGTCTCCTTTTTATAAACTGCAGGTAACAGATGCCCCTCTAGTATTAACTAAACCTTGCTGGCATGCTTTGAGTTCAATTTCAATCTTTACTTTCCAAGCAGGAAATTATTATCCTATATTTTGTTTAATCTCTTGAATTTCTGATTTAAATTGTCCTTGTACGTTAGCAACCGTTTCTGCCAAGATTGGATCTACATAATTTCGCACCGTCTCGGTTTGTACTTTCACCCATTCCCCTACGTCTTTAGAAAAAGCGATCTCAAGTTCGTTGAAACGTTTCTCTATTTGTTTCTCACCTTCCAGACTAAGAGTGTCTATCCTCCGAGTAAGATCAATGATTGATTTCTCGTTTTCGTGCTTGATTGTAGTCACGTCCTGTGTAATGGTGTTCCGTGCATGGATAACTTCTTGCACTTGATCATTTAGTTTATCTTGACGATATAAGATATCTTCGTATTTGGTTGTTAATTCTTTGTATTGCTGTTCTTGTGTGACGATGAGTTGTCCTTGACTGACTCTGTTTTGCTTCCAAGTTTTGGAATTTTTCAGTAATATTATCATTTATTGCTTTTAGTTTTTCGGCTTGGTCTTTAGCGAAAGTGGACTCTGCTGTAGTAAAATTAGTTTGCATAGTTTTATGTCATTTCTAAAAGTGGATTGTGTTGTTGCAAAATTAATTTGCGCAGTCTCCAATGTTTGGACCTTAATCGCTACTTTGTTAATCTTTTGTGATATGATGGTCAAATTCGACATCAGCTGGGATAATAAATCAGTATTCTCAGCAACAGAGGTTTGCACTGGGTTTATTGAAGATTGTACGGATACAATTTTCAGCACAGTTATTTCGGTTTCGCGCGTAGTTGCGGGCAATTCTCCCCTAGCGAGCGCTTCTGTATCAGGGATCATATTCATGTTATTATTTGATTGCAGCGTATGTCTTTGGTTTTCACTCGACATATGAATGTCGGGAATTGCAACCGTTTGTGTCGCCGACGTGAGCGCAGAAATTACTGCATGTTGCTCAGCCGTAACCGGCACTTCGCTAACTATGCCTGGTTGAAATTCTGTGGCACTACTTGAGGATGTAATTACATTACTTATTTGTTCAAAATGTTCAAATGTGTGTGAAATCTTATGGGACTTAACTGCTAAGGTCATTAGTTCCTAAGCTTACACACTACTTAACCTAAATTATCCTAAGGACAACCACACACACCCATGCCCGAGGGAGTACTCGAATCTCCGCCGGGACCAGCCGCACAGTCCATGACTGCATCGCCTTAAACCGCTCGGCTAATCCCTTACTTATTTGATTTTGTGCCATCGTGATATTACGTACTTGCTTATTGGCTTTAAACATAGACCTAGTTATCACCATGTAAATAAGCAACAGATGGTATCTCTACTAATTCTTCTCACAAGAGACTATATTAATCTCTACACATGAAAAAATGTTAATGTCGTAATGCTGTTGATATTCACTTTACAATGTAACACCAACACATTACACAGAAAACACATAAAAACCGTCTTAATTTATCTACTAAAATAGTGAAATTCTAATCAAAGTTATGGAGAAACTATTACTTTATGCTTAAAAGTCAATAAGTAAATGGTCATTACAAAGTATAAATGCTCCAGAAAGCTAGTAATTAAAAATTCTGGCCTTTTTGAAGTTTCAGCCTGGCTGCTAGGACGGCGTACACGTTCTCTTCACAAGATACTCCCGCACGTTCAGTTAGCATGAAACATACAAAGAACCATAATGTAGTTACACTTTCTAGCTATACATAAATGCACAAAAATAAAACATTAATTACTTAATAAATACGATAACTAATTCCCTAAAGATATGAACTAGATCTGTTACAAAGTATGTTACAGTTATCATTAATCACAAACATGTTTGACTGTTAGTGTCGTGTCTGTCATCAATTAAAGTGGTATTGCAGGTTCTAGTTCCTCTTTAGTGCTGTTGTATCAGGATCGAGTCCTGTCTAACGGTAGACAATTATAAAATCACTCAGCTCTCTTCACTTACTGTTATTTGTATTTTGCCTTTACTGAGATGTTTGTGTTTTCTGTTGTAGTGAATGCATACACCGTTGGTGGGACGCAGGGCGATGGGTGAAACTGCTTTCACACTATAAGCTTACTTTGTTATGGCGATCTGCTCCAGATGCTGCAGATACTATATTAAAGCTGAAAGTGTTAATCAAAGTTGCGGAGAATATTCATCGGGGCTCTGTCGCATAGCAATCAGATTTGCTTTCAGTTCTTAGAAACACTGGTGGAAAAAAAAAGTGACATCACTTTTTTCCGAAGAAAGCATCAAATTATTTAACTAGAACTGAACGCTCCCGTCGGAATTGTTCTCGAGCTGGTATTCATTAATAGATCACACTTGAGTATAAGTCGTTTGTGGAAATAACACGTACCTTTTTGAAATGAACGAAGTTGTATTGACCTTAGTGTCAACGAAATTCTTCTCGCAAATAAATCAGCGATTCTCTATCTATATACAGATGTATATACAAATTTCCTTCATAATCTCGCAATGACATCGATTTGTAACGCACAGTAAAGAACAGACGTCGATTTGTACCGCACAGTAAAGAACAGACGTCGATTTGCACCGCACAGTAAAAAACAGACTCCTCTCTCGTGAAATTAAATCTTAACAAGATCGAAAGCTTACTATCTAAGAATAATTGTCTAAGCGCATTACGCCATAGAGTAATAAAGAATATCTTTGTCTTTCTTTCTCTGTCGTACTGTCACATTAATGCATAGCAATCTTAGTGCATGATACATCATACCCTTCGTTATATCTTAAATAAAGTTTCGTTTCTTGTGCTGTGTTCAGCCGGCCGAAGTGGCCGTGCGGTTAAAGGCGCGGCAGTCTGGACCCGCAAGACCGCTACGGTCGCAGGTTCGAATCCTGCCTCGGGCATGGATGTTTGTGATGTCCTTAGGTTAGTTAGGTTTAACTAGTTCTAAGTTCTAGGGGACTAATGACCTCAGCAGTTGAGTCCCATAGTGCTCAGAGCCATTTGAACCATTTTTGCTGTGTTCAATCTTCCTTTGTATTGGTCTTTCACAGTGGATCCTTCCAGTGTAAAACCGTGCCGCGCAATTTGTGTCATCGAAATAGAAAAAGTAGTAGTTCAGTTCAAAAATACAAATTTCATACGTTTAGTCAACTACTAATATGGTTGCGTCTGAGTTTATTTGATCAGCCTCTTTTGGCTACTCACTAACGTCAACTCATATTGATAATATCTTTAACGAACGAGAAGGTATTTGAGACCTCTCACGTACATACATCTGTGCGTGCACGCTACCCTTTTCTTTCGTATTCCGGAGATTTACTAAATGCCAGTGGGCGCCTCCCTATAGTAGTCTGATACTCAGGGTACGCTTCTCCTCGCCCGCCATCTCTCGGAAAGGCGGAACACGACACGAGTTCACCAGGACGTCCAGTTCCAGACTGAGCTCCCACGAAAAGTTCTGTAATCGTACGGCTTTCAGTACGGAGGTGCAATAGTTACGGCAAGGCTAGCAGATGCGGAAGTTTTACGGCTCCAGGCGACGCGACAGATGGGCCGATTCAACTTGGGGTTGTACAGGAGTCGGAGAATCTCGGCTCTCTGCAGGGCTGTGCTGCAGGAAACTTGACACAGCAAACTACGTAATTATATTTCTCATGTTGCAGCAAGCCGACAGTCTCACAAGTTCTATTACCAGTATGAATCCACTATTTGCTGTTGATACTACCATTTTATCTGACTTAAAGGAATGTGACTGTATGGGAAAATTACAAATGATGATACATTTACTTTAAAAAGTCTTCATTAATGCTCTCTCTTTATTAACTTCAGAGACGCACAGTTATCTGTACGGAGTTCACAACTGAAAATAAAAATGATGATTCAAAGAACAGAAATAAGGCATTTAAATAAGAGGTAAATTGAAACAATTACCTGTGACACTCACTTTAAAAGTGACTGAGACAAGTAATTATGTCATAAACAGTCACAGTTCCTAACCACAGTCCAACGTGGACGGTATACGGTAATGAAGCATTTAATATTGGGTGTAATGAATGCATAAACTCGGAAAAACAGGTTAATGTAAACGCAAGATAAGCCATTGAAAATGTGAAATGCTAATACATTAGTAACCGGCGTAACCACCAGAATGTTGAATGAAAGCATGCAAACGTGCGTGCATTGTGTTGTACAGGTGTCGGATGTCAGTTAGTGGGATGGAGTTCTATGCCTGCTGCACTTGGTCGGTCAGTACAGGATAACACTGCAGTTGTCGTCCGATGATGCCCCATATGTACTCAGTTGGACATAGAGGTGGTGATCGGGCAGGCCAAGGCAACTTGCCGACACTCTGTAGAGCTTTTCAGCTTACGACAGCTGTATGTTGGCGAGCGTTATCCTGTTGGAAAACATCCACTAGCTATGCTGTTCATAAATGGCAGCGAAACAGGTTGAATCACTACTTACAGATTTGCAGTAAGGGTGCGTGGGGTAACCACAAGAGTGCTCCTGCTGTCACAGAAATCACACTCCAGATCCGGTGTAGGTCCAATGTGTCTAGCATCCAGAAAGATTCGTTTCAGGTCCTTAACTGGCTTCCTCCTAACCAGCACATGGCCATCACTGGCACTGAGGCAGAACCAGCTGTCATCAGATTTCCACTCTTCTCCCCCTCCCCCCCCCCTTCCACCCCCCATCCCACTTGCTCTTGCGTGAGACCAATGACATCGCAAATGGCGGTGATTTAGGGTCAGTAGAATGCAGGCTAGAGGGCGTCTGGCTCGGAGGTATCCTTAAAGTAACCGATTTGTTCGTTGTGTCACTGGGGTGCCAAAGACAGCTCAAATTCTGCTGGAGATGCAGTACAATGAGACAAAGCCATACGCTGAACACAATGGTCTTCCCTCTCTGTAGTGCCACGTGGCCGTCCGGAGCCCGGTCTTCTTGCGACCATACGTTCTCGTTACCACTCCTTCCAGCAATCATGCGCAGTGGATATATTCCTGCCAAGTCTTTCTGCAGTATCGCAGAAGGAACATCCAGCTTCTCGTAGCCCTATCACACGATCTCGGGCAAACTCAGTGAGGTGTTGAAACTGGCGTCTTCGTTGTCTTAAAAGCATTCTTGGCTAACATCAGCTCACCACGTCCAATCTTCAAGGTACCGGTAACTGACGCTCATGACTGTTACAGCGTTTATTTAAAGCAAATCTGATTTGCATCCTCATAGTGGCACTACTACAGGGGATAGGCAAGATAATGTAAACAGTGGTAGTAATGGGATGGTTGTGTTTGACGGCCAACAACGTAGGTAAGGCACGTGTTGCGCTGGACTGTATGTGTTCAGTACGGACTAGGCACCAGTGCAGTTTGTTTACGAGTAGCGCACACTTCGTATCTGCATTCCTAGGCCGAGGTCGACGTGCAATGAAAGACCTAACAGAGTCTCAAAAAGGGGTGACTGTGGAGGCCGCATTAGCTGGAGCATCAGTAATCAAGACGGTCAATTTATTGAATGTTTCAAGAGCAACTGTTTCAACAGTCATGACAGCCCACACAAAACATTGAATGGCATCATCGTGTAAACGTAATAGTGGGCCAAATCGAAACTAAATGACAGAGATCGTCGTACTATAACACGAATTGGTCAAAACAGCACAAAACTATGGCGGCTAAAGTGACTGCAGAGCACAATAACCATCTTCAAGACCCCCGTATCTGTCGACACCGTCCGCCAAGAACTCCATAAAGCGAATATTCATGGACGAGCTGCTATACCGAAAACATTGGTGACGACAACCAACGAAAACAAGCATAAAACATGGTGTCAGGAGAATAAATCCTGGACGGCTGATGAGTGGAAATACGTCGTATGGTCCGACGAGTCAATGTTTCCCCACAGCGGCCAGGGTTTATGTCTAGTGAACGCCAAAAGAACGCTACAACCCTGATTGCTTGATTCCAACGGTAAGTGTGGAGGTAGAAATGTGATGGTGTGGGCAGTCATATCATGGTATTCTCCTGGTCCCATAATTACTCTCAAAAACCGTGTTACAGCCAACGATTATGCGAACATTGTTCTCCAACAATGATGCCATATTTTAGAGCGATAATGCACCCATTCACACAGCCAAGACAGTACACTCTTGGTATGAGGAGCATGCAACTCAACTGCACAGTCTTCTCTGGCCAGCACAGCCACCGGACTTGAACATTATCGAACCCTAGTGGGTGGTATTGGAGAGACTCCAGAGCAGATTTCTGCCTCCCTCATCACTACAGGAGTTAGAAGAGTTTCTGATCGAAGAATGACATAATATTCCACTGGAGACTGTACAATCACTACATGCCAGTATTTCAAGAAGAATCGCAGCTGTATTATGGGAAAATGGAGGTCCAGCCACTTATTAATAAACCATTCCCAAGTAAGTACAGGTGTTCACATTATTTTGCCTACCCCTGTACCTTCACTCTCAAGCGACGCGCGAAATTTGATTAGACATCATCTTTAAGATGTAGAAACAGCCTACCAACTTTAGTTTATTTCGTAGAAGTCCTTGTTGCTGTTGCGATTTTTTTCCATCAGTGTAAGTGGCCTGGGAAAATAAGAAATGACGAGATTCTTCGCTGAATCGGCGAAGAAAATTTAATACAGAAAACACAACTACAAGAAGTTAAACGGCGACAGAAATCAGGGAATGACTGTTATGGTACTGGACAGGATGGTAGAACGCAAAAATGTGTGTGGGAGATAGAGGTCGGAATATATGGAACAAAAGTGGGTGGTGGATGTAAGTGCTACTCTCAGATGAAGATACAGAAGAAGGGAATGTAGCTGGTCACTGAGAATGTTGCAATAAACGTCCTGGTTCAGGTACACCAGGAGCGGCCCAGAATTTGGCTCACTAGACCTGCCCTGGCACGAGTGCCATAGCGCTCAGCCTTGCTGCACGCTTCCCCCACCACCATGCCACGCGAGGAGGGGCAAGAGGGGGAAATTGTGAATGCGTCACATTTAAATGTCAGTTTCTCAACAACGCAAATCACAAACAAAACTAATTTTCAGTATTATTAACAATTTTTGATGTACCAAAGACAATACAATTTTTATCTGGTACAAACTATCTGCATACAGACAGACACAGACAATTTTACAAATTTTCGAACTCAGGTTTCCACGTAGTCGTGACTTATTTAGTTTCATATTCGGAAAAAGGTCTTTCACACAAGTATATTGTTCGAAATATTGTAAGACTTTTGAAACCTCATTATGGAGAATTGGAGCCTCTTCATGAGGAAAGCAATGTAAATCTCCTGGAGCGTTCTAATGTAAAAAGATTTGTATTAAAATGGAAATTACGTTTTCAGATGAATAAGTTACATCTGTACATGTACAAGGGCACTTTCATCTGAAATGACAAACAGTCTCGAAAACAGCTCGGAAACAGATATGAGATTGGCAGTGTCCTAATTAGCGTTGAGAAAACTATCCTTGTAAATCTTTCAGGGCCGCAATGAATCCTTCAAACCTCGCCTTTTCTTTAAAGCTGGTGAGCTTAGCGAACTGGGCTATTGGTCAGACTTTGTTCCTTCTCCGATGCAACCTTCTTTTTAAATGTATCCACATCAAATGAGAAATTAATTGCTCTCACCTTGAAATGTTTTTCTGTGGGTAACTGTGCAGTCAAGTCCACTTAAATACGAGATCTACAATCCATTCTTGATGTTATAATTTTCGGTTCTGAACTCCATTTGCCTTTATGAATTCAACAATAGAGAGTTTCAAAATGAAAAATCGTCCCAGGCATGTCCGGTGAATTAACGAACGTCCTTTGCAGAAGTCTGTACACTGATGTGAGAAAAGTCGAAGTCTAACGACAGGCACTTATACAGATTGCGGTAGCATCGCGTACACAGAATATAAAAGGGCAGTGCACTGGCGGAGCTATCATTTCTACTCAGACGATCCATGTGACATGATTATGGCCGCACGACTGGAATGAAAATACTTTGAAGGCAGAATAGCAGTTGGAGCCAGACGCATGGGACATTCCATTTCGGAATTAATTAGAGAATTCAGTACTCTGAGATCCACAGATCAAGAGTGTGCCGAGAATACCAAATTTCAGACAGTAGCCGACCGCCCTCACTTAATTACTCAGAGCAGCTGCGTTTGCGTAAAGTTTTCAGTGATAACAGACAAGCAATGCTGTGTGAAATAACCGTCCAAATCAATATGGGACGTACGTGGCCGTTAGGGCAGTGCGGCGAAATTTGTCGTAAATGGGGTATGGCAGCAGACGACAAACGCGAGTGCCCTTTGCTAACGGCACGAAACGGCCTGCAACGCTTCTCCTGTGCTCGTGACCTGACCACACCGGTTGGGCTCTAGGCAACTGGACAATTGTGGCCTGGTCAGATGAGTCCCGATTTCAGTTGGTAAGAGATGATGGTAGGGTCTGAGTGTGGCGCAGACTCCACGAAGCCAGGTCGTCAACAAGGCACTGTGCAAGCTGATGGTGGCTCCATAATGGTGTGGGCTGTGTTTACATGGTTATGTCGCCAACTTGGAGACTATTTGCAGCGACTCATTGAGTTCATCTTCCCAAACGACGATGGAATTTTTATGGATGACAATGAGCTGTGTTACCGGCTGACAGTCGTTCGCGATTGGTTTGAAAAATTCGAGCGAATGACTTGGCCACGCAGATCGCCCGACATGAACCCTATCGAACGTCTATGAGACATAATTTAAAAGTCAGTTCGTGCACAAAATTCTGCACCGGCAACACTTTCGCAGTTTTGGAAGGCTATGGAGGCAGCCTGGCTCAATATTTCTGCAACGAGATTCCGACGACTTGTTGAACCCATGCTACGTCGAATCCCTGCATTACGCCGGGCAAAAGGAGGTGCGACACGAAATTAGGAGGCATCCCGTGACTTTTGTCACCTCAGTGTAGTCTGCAGACTCTTCAGTCAGTTCCATCGAAAACTGTTGGGACCGACAATTGAATATTAGGGGCGACTTCAGATATTTTACTATTTGAATTTACAATTTCTTCACATCTTCCGTACCCGCCAGTTTTAGATAGAGTCTACCATTAGCATCGATAAATCGAGATTTATCAATGAACGTGTTGACCGAAAATGAAATATTTCTTTTTTTATTCATCCTGTTTCTCCCATTAAATATCTTAGAAATTACCTTGTCTGGAGGTAGTACAAGCACGCCGCTGATCAAGTAGAAATAATGTTTTGAGAGCATATACAAATGCCCCTGTTGTGCGTGTGCGTTAGCAACAACTGTAGGTCTACATACGAGAGGGAGTCATAAAGCTTACGCTGTCATCTTGAAAACGTATGTTAGGTGATTACTTTTCTGTTTACATGTACATGTCAGCAGTTCTAAACACATTAAAATTCCTGCGCCACAGCGCCGAAACGGTACGGCACAGTCCACTCATAAATTGGAGCATGGTAGGGTAAGTCGTTTCCTGCATTTGTAGGGAACAACGCTTCAGTAATCCATACTGAGTTCATGGATGTCTACGGCAAAACAATGCACTATCATTATGGCACAGACGCTTCCAGTGTGGTAATAAAATCTTAAAGGCGAAGGGCGATGTGGAAGTCCATTTCTCTGTGAGGAAACGAATTGTGGAGGCCTTGACACCCGAAGACCGACGTAATCGCGGCGAAAGTTCAAAAAGTGAAAATTTGTCATCTTGCATTTTATTTTGAACATGACCAATGTCGCCATTCACTGGGCTCCGCGACAACTCACGCCATTAAAAAAGTCCGCCTAACCGAGCCACTAATGGAAATTTTATAGCTGTGGCAGGACAATCGATATTTCTGTAGCTGGCTATTTAGCACGCCCAAATGCTAGGTGTATCATGTGACCTCTAGACAAAGGACCACATCAAGTAGCAGAGAGATGTGTATTCATCACCGTCGGAAAAGAAGAAGATCCAACTGTCTTCGGTACTGCCATCGGGCTACACAATAAAGAACAATATACATTGTCTAACAAAAAGTCAAACACCCAGAAGACATGGCCGGATGTCAGTGTAACTTCGTACACGAACATACTGCAGGCAGGTGTGTAAAAGATTTAAGACTGATAGAACGGCCACCAGAGTACAGTAGTGTTGTTCGTGTTTAGTGTCGTTACCTGGCATGGTATGATATATAAGGAGCGTGAACAGTTTCAGATGTTGAGTGGTGGCTGTCAACGACACGGAGATGCCGTTTATGGGTATGAGACAGCATTATCAGCACCTGGCAGAGTTTGAAACTGGCCTCACTGTGGGTCTTCATTTGGCCGGCTGGTCGAATTCTGCAATAACCTACACTTGTGAGATATTTGGATGTGACAGTAGTGCCATGTTGGACTCTGTGGGAACATGAAGGCATGAATAATCGTCGACTACATTCTGACCACCACAACGAAGAATCGCCAAATTATGCACCAGGCACGTAAGAGCCCCTTCACATCGCCTTGTAACCCCTTTACATCTGACCCTGCCATCGAAGAACAATCAATAGACAACCTGCAACGTTCTGCGTGATCCCACACGATCGGTCGGAGACTAGGTGCAGTTTGACTAGGCTGGCTTCAACATCATAAAACAAACGGCTATTTTTGGAATGGTGATGTCGCCGCGAAGCATCGGCTGCTGTAGAATGGTGCCGCATTGTGTTGAACGGGATCTCGCGGTTCTGCAGTACTGCGGGTGACCATCGTCTGGCGGCCTCGAGAGGGGTCAATTTTTCCAGTGCTTTGAAGAGGTATGGAGGTGTTACTCTTGGTGTCATGGTACGGGCAGCCATCGGGTACGATCTCAGTTTACGGCTGCTAGTGAATGAGGTAAGACTGGCGCCACAACGGTGTGTTATGGGCACTCTGCGTCATTGTGTGTTACTCCTCATGCGACAGTATGGTAGTGACATTTCTCAACAGGATACTGCTCGTCTACACATAGCACGTGTCCTTTGAACTGTTTGCATGATGCAGAGGTACTCTTGTGGCCAGCAAGATACTCATTTCTCACAAGCTGCCACACAGTCGCGAACAGGACGGTGACTCAGAAAGTGCAAAATAAATTTCTTTGTTTCCGTTTATGATCACAAAACTGTTTGATCTTTAGACTACCGATTTCGGTCAGCAATGACCATCTTCAGATCAGTTTTAAAACTAGTCCTAGCATCATAAAGACATAGTGGTATCGTTAAAAAATACACACAAAATCAGCTTAGCATTATCGCTCAAATTTTACACCATATTTTAAATATGTACGACGAGTCTATGCTGGTTTTGTTTCTATTCTTTGACGATGCCACTACGGCTTCATCATATTAGAGCATGAAGACTGTTGTCGTTGACCGAAACTGGTAGTCTAAGGACCAAACAGTTCTGTGATCACAGACGGAAAGAAAAGAAACTTATAAATTATTGCACCCATATCTGTCCCCGACAGAACGTGTGTGGGACCAGTTTCGAAGTCAACTCCTCCCCAGAGCTGGTATCCAGGATATTAAGGACCAGTCACAACAGTTGTGGGCCATGTTGCTTCAAGAGAGGATACAATTCCTCTTTTATCTGATTCTAGCAATGTAGACTCTGATTTTTTCTATCTTTGGATCACACTCTTGTTCTGGGTAACACATCGTCTTGATTACATTAACAATAATCATAGTTGAAGTTGAAATCCATCTGGATAGTTATATTCATGATAACCAGTACGTCCCTACTTTATCATTTTATAATACTTCCCATTACGACGTAATACTGTTATTAGTTACTATGTCCATTGCAACAAAAATGATATTACATTTCCATAAATGTATATACTTCCTGAAGTTCTCTCACTTAGACAGCTCTTCCTTAACGGCGGGGTCAGGGATTTTAACCTGCCTCTTGATGACTGCGTATTTGTGTTGTCCCGATCATTTCATCACCATTCATGAAAGTTTCGAGATTGGGCTGAGCAAAGGTTCGGAATTTGTATGGGCGCTGATAACAGCGCAGTTGAGCGCACCACAAACCAAACATCATCATCATCATCATTATCATCTTCATCACTTCCTTAACATAAATCAACTTCCCACCACCAGCTTTCATCATTTGACTTCCAACAATATTCCTTTAAAACATAACTTTGCATAATGCAATTATAATCCCTGTCCTATATCTCCACCTCCCAATCATTAGTTCGTGCAATACAAATGAATATATAGAGAAGGACTAAAGACAACAGGATTGATGGCTGTGACTTGATTTTTCGGCGTTCTGATTATAATATTTAATGGAACTTTTGTAGTCAGTTAACGTGAGGTCTTGAAATTTCTCCACCACTATTTACAACTACTTTTAAACTGCGAGCTTGTATTTTGTTGAAACAGCGCTCACAAAGTGGCACTACTGGATTTGAGTAACATCATTTTGTAAGAGGAACAACAGCGAACAGCATCTTTTCTTTTGCCACCATAGTAGCCGAAATTTTTCATTTCTTACGACAGTCTATTACATTTTGTGGACGTTTCCATCAACGTATTGTACTTGAAATGGATCTAACCATTGTGACTTGTTTTGTGGGCGTCCTGCTGAGCCTACACGCTAGTGCTCTAGCAGGATTGGTCACGGCACACACACGTGTCGAAGCAGAAGTTACCTACGGAAGACGGGTAGTTGTGAAGCCTGCGTCACAGCTGTCGTCTACCGAGAACCCACTGAGTGGCGCCGTAGACGAAAGCAGCGCAGCCTTCGTATCCCGAGAATCCGCGAGTTGGCGGCCTGGAACTGGAGGTGCCGACAACCAGCGACACCAACGCGGTGTTGTGGCGGACTGCGTAGACGAGACGGAGACTCGTGCGTGAACGGTCGAGGCGAAGCTGTGCTGGTGGTGTGGTGGTATCACTTCAGGCGGCGAACGACAGCACGGTGGCCTGCTACACTTGCTGCGTCCTTCGAGGAGACGGGATTGCTGGTGGGGAAAATCCACCAATCGCTGCAGAAGGACACGCATAGGCATGCTGCAGGTCAAGGTGAACACATGTTGCCACTTGTTATTGACACTACTATACTACTGGTTGTTAGTTCGGCCTCTGCTCGGAGTGGAGACAAGTCGGCTCCCTGAATGAACTCATTACTGTTCTGAACTCAGAAGTTTTTATAGCAGACCTTTGTATTGGTTTATTTAATTATGTAGATTCTGAGTGAAATATTAATTAAGCAGCTGGCCAATTGGTAGCTATTTAGTCTGC
Source organism: Schistocerca americana (assembly GCF_021461395.2). Taxonomy (NCBI): domain Eukaryota; kingdom Metazoa; phylum Arthropoda; class Insecta; order Orthoptera; family Acrididae; genus Schistocerca; species Schistocerca americana. Next base: position 574,282,051 of record NC_060120.1, read on the forward strand.
CGAAAGTAAAAGCTAGTGTTTTCCTTAAATTATAAATGTAGATTGGTTTTTATTAGTATTTTTTTTTAATTCGAAAGAAAGATTTTTTTCAACTGAAAGCTATAACTCATAGAATGGTTCCTCACAATTTCTGAACGATTGACGCAGTTTTTGTTGTAATAAGTGTACCTTCGTTGTCTTAAATATAGGGATCAATAAACTAAGTCGATGCATTTCAACCCGTCCAATCCATAGTGAGGCCATTGTCCCACCAGTACACTGGGACAGTTTCCGACTCGTAATAGACTCGATCGCGTTTATAAAAATTAACTGTCACTATGTGGCATGTAACGTCACTGGCTAAAGCATATGAATGCCTCCACTAACACCCCCTTCTCACACCCCATCTCCCCATTCGCCATGTTTGTTCCATATTGCAGGTGTAAAAATTGGTTCAAATGGCTCTGAGCACTATGCGACTTAACTTCTGAGGTCATCAGTCGCCTATAACTTAGAACTAATTAAACCTAACTAACCGAAGGACATCACACACATCCATGCCCGAGGCAGGATTCGAACCTGCGACCGTAGCGGTCGCTCGGTTCCAGACTGTAGCGCCCAGAACCGCACGGCCACTCCGGCCGGCTATTGCAGGTGTAAGGCCGAGCGATAAACGGAAATGAAATAAGTTAGTATTAAGTGAACTGTATTATACTGGATTTACTCTTCTTCCCTTGTGATCTGTTGATATTATATTCAATATATTCTAGGTAAGCAGCATAGTCACGCTCGTGTTACGATGGTTGTTATATTTGCTTCTTACGCAACGGAGTAAAGTGCGATACAATGCAATATTCCCCAAAAGCAAATTATGTTGCTATCTGCAGCCTCATTTTGCTAAGGATACCAGTTGTGTTACTACTAATAACGCCATTGGTGTTTATCTGCCACGTCACAGGCCATCTGAACAAGTGTTTTACCTGTTGATTTTCAATATCAGATGCTAAATATAATCTTTCAGTAGATTAAGAAAAACGGACATTTTTTACTGAGTGAAGGATTATTCATTGCTAGGACATCTTTTTACTTTTTCACTTCTACCTAGGTCGAAATCAAAGAATAGTTAAAAAATGTATTTAAACTTCATAGTGAACGAGGTCATAAGTAAAGAATACAGAGTTGTATCGGAAAAGAAGGTGACAGGAAATTGACAGTGACTGATTTCTAAGGATCCATCCGAGAATTCGACTACAGTGTTCTACATAAACGTAGAGAACCTAAATGTAGAAGGGCGGACTAAGATTTAAACACTATTCCTCCAGAAGTCCAGTGTCTTACGAACAGCGTGACCTAGCTTGGCAGGTCGGTAACAGAGTAGATATCACCTAATTCCATTTGGCAATTGCGTTTAGAAACTTGCGCAAAGTTTCTAGCTCCTTAGGGTCGGCTTTCACTCACTTAACGGAAATTTCAGCGAGAGTGAAATCTTGTTTATGGAAGCCGAGTTTGCCTTCAGTAGCCTTCGCTTCGATAATCTGAATTACGTGGGAGTTTGTATATAAAGCCGCGAATCCGTAAGATGTACACTGCTTTACTAGCTCGTTGTCGACAATGCATACTGGTTTGGAATAAGCCGTAGATCTGCGCAATAAACATTTTTCATTCATTCACTGATAAAACATAAACTTGGCATGTGGAGGACTAGCTTAGCGCCCGCTACTTCTCTCTCGTTGACTTTATGGCCTGTACAGATTGTTTCTGTTTTTCTGTAATTGAATTTTTATGTTGTTCAAAAATTGGAATATCTTCTAAACTTTGCATACCAATAAGGGTATCGAAACGTGATCTTCTTCCACTTCTGACCGAAAAGCGATTCTGGCAGCTATAGTCGGAGATCTTCGTTAATCTGCCTTTTGAGTTCTTTTGGTGATATTTCCATAAAAACTTTCATACCATAACACATATTTCTTTACAAGTCAAATACAAATTTTGATAGATTTAGCTTTAAAAATATTTTAATGTAACGAAATATTTAAATAAAGATTTTCATCCCCTATTTCACTCCCTTACGAGTTGAATTTCCGAAAACACTGAAACACGTACTTTTATATATTCAAACGAGAGTCAAATATCAGTTGTCACAGATGCAGCTTTAAAAATAATTTATTAGGACTTTAATAATGATTTGTTTTCCAAAAAAGCTTTCACCAGCCGTTTTCCCCCTTAGTGGTTGACCTTCCGAAAATGCTAAAGCACATATTTTTAATTTCTAACCGTGAAGCCAAATGCCAATTTTCGTAATTCTAGCTTCAAAATTGCATCAATAGCGAGTTGTTTACAAAAATCTTTAATCCACTATTTCACCCCCTTACAGGTAGAATTTTGAAAAATCCTTTCTTAAACGTCACCTAGAGTAGAAGATCAACACCCTCTTCGAATTTGAAGTTTCTGTTCTTAGCTGTTCGGGTTGGGCGATGATCAGTCAGTCAGATTATTGCTTTTTATATATAGGGATATTACGAATATACTGGATGTGTCTGTGCTGCGAGTCCCGAAGGAAGGCAGCGACTGAGCTACCAGTGTGGCGAGCAATGGAGGTATGCTGGTAATGATACCCCGCCAACAGCAGTCGCGAGGAGGCAGCCAGGCTGTACAGGTACACAACCGAAAAAACCCGTGTGACTATCATAACACGCGTCGATAATGACCGACGTGTTCCAGTGGCCAAAGAAGGCAATACATCGCTACAAACATGTACTGTTATGAAAGGACATTCATCCAACGAAAAGACATACAAAATACAAATACACCGCTGACATAGAAGGTTAATACTGGAATTACTGGCAGTAAGGCCTCCTTAGTATATTCAATAGGTTATAGTAAGATAAATACGGTATTCTGCCATGTAAACGTTTTATGCAAGAGTCAATGAGATGTCGTTGGATAGCATAAGTCGATCTACACAGTCCAAAGCCTGATTTGATGCAGCTGCCCTTGCTAGTCTATTCAGCGCAGACCTCTTCATCTCTGTCTGACTACTGCAACCTACGTCCGTTTCAACATGCTTGCTGCTTTGAAGCCTTGGTCTCCCCCACAATTTTCCCCACACTTCCTTCCATTCCTTGACACCTCATGATAAGTCCTATCAACCTATCTTTTAGTCGAGTGCCATATACGTAGTGTTTTATCGGCAGGTGTGAAAGATTACTGTTTACAGATTGATGTCTACATATATAGAGATTTATTCCTGATATCTAAATATTATAAAAGTCTATATGATCGTGGTAAGAGACTCTTTCGTTAGGGAATTATGAAAGGAGTTGCCTGTACTGACACCTGATCTTACAACGCACCTCAAACTTGCATTTTTACTGATATACTTCTTTACAGATAACCTTGGCATTTTTTAAACTGATTGCCTTATACGTTTTTTGCATTTGTGTTGTTTTCAGAGTAACTTCCATCACATTAAAAAAATGATGTAGTCAATGAGTGAGATGACGGATATACACTACATGTATGTCCTAACGAGTGAGAATGCAACAACAGTAAGTCACCTTTATGCAGAAAGGTACGCTTGGAGGCAGTTACCTTGCGTGAAAACGTTTGCACGGCGCCACCAACGCTTGTGATAGAGAAGCGTACTTGAGGGTAGAGTTTCAGATTTTGAGGGACTGCAAGATGCTCGAAGCTGTGTGCTTGATGGCCGATACCTTCGTACTGCGGACGAAAACAACCAACCAGGACAGGAAGAAATGCGAGTAGGAAAGCGGTAGTCATATTAAAATCTGAAATATTCTGCATGAAAACCTCTACCTGTGTTACTTTCAACTGATGCAAGAATTAAATCCGTAAGACTTTGAGACAAGCAGAATTTCCTGTCAACCGATTTTGAAGCAGCGTGCTGTATTTATGCATTATTAAGCATTTACTCATCTTACTGACGAGGCTTGCTTTGCACTTGATGTCCTCATTTATCATAGGAATCTGGACCACCGTATTTATGGTTACGCAGAAATGAATTTGATAATGTACTTAAGAAATGCAGCAACCAGCGCCTTTTTATTTCTGGCAATACGCATTTCGGTATTTCACCCATCATCAGTTGGCGTAATACACATTCGCTCTTCAGTTGTACATCGTTAAATCATCGACAACAATTTAGACGATGCAGTTGGCCTGCGCAAATTTGTTTAGCTACTACACTTAGCAAGTTGTATGTTTACTATATATTACTGGTTAGATGTACTTACTTTCCACTGTGCGTGTTGTCCCGATATTCGCTTTGTAATCATAGGACGTAAATTTTTCCATTTGTATTTTGCACAAAAACAGCGCAATATCCGCCATGTTGCCGACTGACATCTCTGTTTACATCAGAAAGTTATACCTATGGTCAAAGATATATTCTACTTACAGGGTCTGAAAGCATTATTTTCATTTTAAGCTGCTGTATGAGTAGAAAACTGCAACTACGTAGCACGAATGAGCTTAGTGCCCGCACACTGAGGTGACAAAACCTCATGGCATACCTCCCAATATCTGTCGGACCTTCTACTGCCTTGCGGAGTGCAGCAACTCGACGTGGCATGGACTCTACAAGTCACTGGAAGTCAGCCTGCAAAAATGTTGAGCCATGCTGCTCAACACCCCGTCCATAATTGCGAAAGTGTTGCTGGTGCAGGATTTTGTACACGAACTGACCTGTTCATTACGTCCCATAAATTTTCGATGGGGCTCATCTCGGGCGATCTGTGTGGCCAAATCATTGGTTCGAGTTGTCCAGGTTATTCCCCAGTCGTGAACGATTGTGTGCCGGTGACACTGCGCATTGTTATGGGATAATGAAGTCCATATATGATTGCAAATGACCTCCAAGTAGCAGAATGTAACTATGATCGGTTCAGGACCCAGTCCATTCCATATACCCCACTGCCCACACTATTGTGGAGCCATCAGCTTGCATGATGTCTTGTTGACTACTTGGGTCCCTGGCTTTGTCTACTCCACACTCGAACACTGTCACCAGCTCTTACCAACTGAAATCGGTACTCATCAGACCAAGCCAATGTTTTTCAGTCGTCTAGGACCCTACTGATGTGGCGCTGCAAGCGATGTCGCGCTGTCAGTAAAGGAACTCGTGTCGGAGTCTGCTGCCACAGCCCAACAACGCCAAATTCCGGCGCACTGTCCTAATGGACACATTCGTCGTAAGTCGAACACTGATTTCTGCGGATATTTCACGCAGTTCTGATTGTGTACTAGCACTGTCAACTATACGTGAACGCTACTGCTTTCGGTCGTTGAGTGAAGGCCGTCGGCCGCTGCGTTGTCCGTGGTGAAAGGTTTTGCCTGCAATTTCGTGTTCTCGGCACACTCCTGACACCGTGGATCTCGGAATATTGAGTTCCCTAAGGATTTCCGAAATGGAATGTCCAGTTCATCTAGTTCCAACTACCACTTCGTATTTAAAGTCTTAATTTCCGTCGTGACGCCATAATGACTTCGGAAACCATTTCATATGAATCACCCGTGTTCAAATGAAAGCTTCGCCAATGAAGTGCCTTTTTCTACTTTGTGTACGCGGTACTGCTGCCATGTGTGTGGTGCATATCGTTATCGCATGACTTTTGTCACCTTATTTTATAAAAATAATAATGACATTGTTGGCCAGAACACTGCATCTGGAGTAGTTTGGCCGCTGAGTTGCAAGTCTTTTCAGGCGACGCTTCATTGGGTGACTTGCTTATCGATGATGAAATGACGATGAGGACAACTGAGGACAACATAACACCCAGTCCCCGAGCGGAGAAAATCTGCGACCTGGCCGGGAATCGAACTCGGGCCCGCTGCTTGGGAGTCAGACGCGCTGATAACTTTTTTTATTTTTTATTCCTTAAGTTCCTTACATTCACGAATATATCTAAGCACACATAAAAGGACGTGAAGCTCATGCCATCGCCACTTTTACCCTAAATGTAAGAAGAAGCTCGGAAGCTCCACCACTTGAGGCGTTGGTACCTGTCAATAATGACTACCATGAACAGCAAAACAGGAAAGGATGCTAAAAGGCAGTTTTTATTTTTTTTTATATCCATTTCCGTCGCATCAGCATATGCTCGTAAAGACTGGCGATCGCCTTCGACATCATCGGGAGAAAACCTGCGTGGTGGCGACGCATTACTAGTTCATCGATTTACATCTTCTCGCAAGCGTGTATGAACAACCGTTGAGGGGATCGAATCTGTGAAATGGAAGAAGGGGCGTATGTCAGCTGGTCCGAGCATTGACGATCCAGCTGCGAGCGGGGTTGGGGAAAGAACTCAGGAGAAAGTTCGAGAAGCATTGTTAGTACTTCGGATTCTTGACAGTTGGACAATGTCGCTCGTTAAGGTATTGCCAGTAATTGAGGGATGACCTGTCACCACCATGGAACAGGTAGTGGACTGTTTACCCGCTAATCCAAGTCAATGAGTGGGTCTTTGCACACGGGAAGTAGACCGTGTCCGGCAAGAGAAGCATTTGTTCGGTGGTGCTGTCAAGAGTCGTGCATCTGATGAAAGCCAACATCTGGCGGATCAAACTCGAAATTGCGCTTGCCTCGCCGCATACAAGTCGACAGCCATCGCCGTCCTGTATGCCACACGTGATAAATAATGGTCATACCGCCAGACGTATCCAGTGGAGGTACAACTTGTTTACCTGCTTCCCATTAACCGTCACGTAGCAGGTGGACTGGACATCTGATTCCAGAGCAGAGGCGTGCACTGCCCTCCACACGGTGTTCCACCGGAGGAGTGGCTGTTTTTCTTCAATCGCATTTACCGGAAGCCGAGATTGCAACGAGGCTTACGCTATCTTGGCGGTCGATAGGTGTGGAGGGAGAAGCGCGATCCGGACGAAGCTGTATTCAAGAAAAAAAAATAGCTGAAGTAGAAAAAGGGCGCTGAAAGGTCTGTCAGCGGCGCTGGGGCAGCTAGCGAGCTCGAGGTAAGGGCCCTCATCAATAGGCTGATGAGGCAGGTCGCAGTATGTCGCCACATCTTGACTTGCGTGCTTACAAAGAGGGCTGTTGCTGGATGCAGGGCGTGACAGAGATAAAAGCCTTCTTTGCCCTTCGGGACGGTGAGTGACTCATAGCCGACTTTAAGTAACATCCCTTGACTCAGAAAGGAATCCAATGTGGCCAACATGCTTCTGGCCATTGACGGCGCGATGGGGAATGCCTGGTCACGTGCAGGATTCGCCACGCAACATAAACGGTAGCATACCGGATCCATTGCATTTATGTCCAGGGTTCGGAGTCGATGGTCGTGGACCTCCACCCGGATCCGGTGTAATAAGCGCCTACTGTTAAGGGCCACAGATCGCCGCACGTCGGCCATAAAATCAATGCCCAGACATCTCATGTCGTAGACCCACAGGGGTGCGACGCATTCATCTGGCAGCCCACATTCCATAGGCAGCGCATGAGCTATCCGAATGATAATTACACTGCCCGAAACAGAGCCGTATGAAAATGTGTGTGAAATCTTATGGGACTTACCTGCTAAGGTCATCAGTCCCTAAGCTTACACACTACTTAACCTAAATTATCCTAAGAACAAACACACACACACACCCATGCCCTAGGGAGGACTCGAACCTCCGCCGGGACCAGCCGCACAGTCCACGACTGCAGCGCCCTAGACCGCTCGCTTAACCCCGTGCGGCAGAGCCGTATGACTCTATCCACTCCAGTGCTGCTTGAACATCGTTGCCTTTGTGAAGGTGGAGGATAAGGTCGTCCGTGTAAGCCATGAAACAAAAAGTGTGGCCTCCAACAGTCATCCCGGTGAGGCGTTCGTGGAGGCTGCAAAGTAATGATTCCACGGCGAGAGCGTACAGGATCGCAGAAAGAGGGCATCATTGCCGCACCGATTGTTGTACCAGTAGGGGCGGCGTAAGCCGATTATTCTACAGGATCCTAGATGTCGCACCCCGCAGCAGAAGCACTATTACTTCCACGAAGCTGGTGTTAGACAGGAGTGATCAACCCTATTGAAGGCCTAGCTGAAATCAAGTTAGTACAAAACCCCGCCATGCACTGTATCCGCGCAGTCTCGATTATGTCACGTATCGATCTAAGGCAGTCAGGATGCTGTGATTATCGCCTAAAGACGCCTGATCGTGGGAGACCACGAAGCGTGTGTCCCTTTGGAGGCGTGCTACAAAAGCCGGATAAAGATCTTCATATCAGAGTACAGGAGCGAGACACCAAAAGTGGTAGATGAGTTTTGCTATCTGACCAGCAATATAACTGATCATGGCAAAATTAGAGAGGATATAGGTTCAAGCAGTAAAGTTTACTTATCACCACCCTGTGATTCGAAGTTCCATACTGGTACTGGACTATCCTCATGTGAGATTGTTTATAGGAGAAAAATGCCTTTGATGTTTCTCAAGGTCAGCCCAAAAACTGGCAAGGAGGTTGAGTCTGCCAAAACGTTGACAGAGGCATGGAGGAATGTTCAGGGGACAAACACCAAAGCCCCGGAACGCCAAGGGCAGGTAGGGAATCGTGTGGGGAAATTACCACAATATGTAGTAGTAGTAGTAGGAGGAGGAGGAGCTTTATTCACCCATGGATCTCTTTTTAGAAAGATATAGGAGAAGTCAAAGTATTTACAAGTTTAGAGCAATTAAAAATAAGCTAATTCTTATACACATATATTTACAGACTTCTAGTTAGAGACAATCATTAGATTTACTCCTGGTACACAATAGTTTTTTTTTTTACAAATAACTTATTAAATTAATGTAATGCCACATTGTTCACTCATATCTCACTATCAGTCACTGAACACACATTCTTTCATAACCACTCATTACACACACACACACACACACACACACACACACACACACACACACAAACGCGCGCGCGCGCACACACTGGTGATCTCTGGGCCATTTTCTGTACCGCAACTTCCCATTTGCTATCCTGAAAAACTGATTCAGGATCCCTCCATAATGAGTGAGAAGTTGAGTTCAGAAAGAGGAAGAGGTGTTAGTATTGTGCTATGCATAGCTTGGGGGTAAGTATTCCTAGAAAGGAAAAAGAAGGGAAAAAAAGTAAAGTGAAGGTGTTACATGGAATGTTAGATGTTTTACAATCATTATTATTAGTATTATTTATTTGTATAACATTTTTATCAAACCCCTACTATGTTTTATCTAAGTAATCCATCAGTGTATAAAATGTATTGCATAACAGGTACTTTTTATATTTTGACTAAAGTTCAGTCTTGATCACACTATTTATGTTTTAATGATATAGGTCACCGGTTTCGGTTCTTTTTACAAAACCATCAGCAGACCTGTGGATAAATTTTAGGAAATACTAGAAACCAATCTTTAAATAAAATGAAAGTGTCTAATGATGTCAAAATTTAACAAGATAAAATAAAATTAATTATACCCATGGCTCCCTTAGGATGGTAGGCGGAGCTCTCCTCGCTGCTACGCAGTCAACTGATGGTTATGAGTGCTGAGCACGCGCTTAAATATGCAGAGGCTCCGCCTACTTCCTGTCACACTACTTCAAAACTGCCAATCAGCGTTCATAATGTGACGCCATCGTCAAAGTATAATAGTAGGAAATACACTAATAACATAGAATTGATTCATTTAAATGTCTCATTAACAGATAGTTAGTATGTGTACAGCTTATTTATATTTTGGATAAAAACAGTAAACTACGATGTGTAATAGTTGTGCCCTCTATGGGCAACCTTAATACTATTACAGTGTCAGTTACATCAAAGATGCGAAAGTCCTTGGAGTTGTGGTATATATCGATTATACCGAGTCGCCTACATCACAATTGCATCTTTGTTGGATGCTGCAGAATCGTCTTACTTTAACTGTAGTTTTCATACCAATATTCTTTATAGCAGTAGGGTAGCAGCCAAGAGTACGTTCCGCATTATGTATGTCTGAATAACTGATGCGACCGCTGATTAAATTTTTAAAACTCATCGATCTAATAGTTTTTATAATAATCAATGTCAATTTAATAAATTTTTATATGTTGTACAGCATATTTTACATACATAGCTTTTGCCATGGGTATAACTAGTCTTATATTTTAAAAAACAGAAGAGTAGATGCTTTTATTATAAAATTTCGCCTAAAAGGTCGTAATAATATTTTTCGCGAAAATCTAATTGTTCATTGAGCAGCATTGATGATTTGGTTTTCAAATGAGCATATATCTCGATTTCTTCTAGGATATTTATAAGTAAGCCTTTATTTGCATAATGAAGAACTTGTAAATTCTGCTCTACTGTCCCCTCAGCATGATTATTGAATGCTATATGATGGCCGAATACAGACTTTGTTCGTGAGGTACCCGACGTATGTTCTTTGTATCTTACTGCAAAATTTCGACCTGTTTGGCCGATATATATTTTCTCACAGTCTCTACATTGGATCTTGTACACTCCTGATCTGATAGATTTTCCATTATCTTTACTTACGGTATGTCTTAATTTTTGTTGAAACATATCAGATAGAATTACTAATTTATTCAAAAATTCTGGAATAACAATGGCATTTACAACTGACGACCTCCAGTTTAAATGCTTCATTGGTCACCTTCACCCATGTAGGAGGGGGACCTTAGGGAAGTTCGTACAGGACAAAACAGGGGAAGTATTGCTGATCTCAGAGGACAGGAACAGGCACACAGTGAGTTCATCTGGAGAACTTCAGCATTGTCAGAGGGAAAGGGTAAAAATCTACCTGACAGGTAGACTGGCACAGAGAGATGAAAAATTCAGTTGTATGTAGGTAAGACTGGTGGCCAGGGTTGGCTGCATGACATTCTAGAACCAAGAACCCACTTCCAAAAACAGGGCCGAACTATTTTTGTTTTGTGAACAGTACTGTAGTGATGGTAGGTAACGGCTACTAACAGGAAAGGCTTACAGGTATTAAGCGTTTGGAGTTGGATGACAGTGGATTAATGATTAATGAAATAGACTGCGACATTGCAGGGCTGACATTTCACCTGTCAGCCGCTGTTATAGGAGAGACTAAGTTCAACGTTATGCAGCCACAGCTGTATCGGCCACATAAGTAGATGCACGTGCTCCCAATGTAAAATTAGAGCAGTCTGAATGAATCATTAGATACTGACCCAGCTCTTTCCTTGAATAGGTTGATAGATAGCAAGAGGGACGAATTTCGGCAGAGGAGATGCATGAACATATGTAACAATACTGGGAGGAGCAACGGTATACAGTCGTGACTATGAGTGTCAAAACAAAAGGCACATTAGTCGATTTGACTCTGTTTTGTGCTGTTTAGATGGAGTGCCGCTCATCAGTGCGACACTTCAGTGTATCAAATACTAGTAGACTGATTGACTGTTCGTATATGAAACAGAAGAGTACAGTACATAAAATTTTGGGTAAGTATAAATGTTGTTCATAAGGGATGTCAACACTAGTATTATGAGTGTATGAATCTCAAGAGGGCATGGGGCCCTGAGTACATTGTTTATACAAGCACTATTGGTTGCTCAAATGGAGAAGAGTCGTGATGGCATGATGAGTGAGAAATGATGTTGGTAATTATTATATGTTTTTATAAGAGGTAATGTATTTTGGGTAGTTAGCAGTAAGAGGGACAGTTCGACATAATGACATATGAATGAGAATGGATGTTCAACAGCCAATGGAATAGAACTGAAGAGTGAATGTACAGCCTCTGCACCTTATGATTCAAGCCACATGATTTAAACAAGGAAACTGTGAATAATATATGTTGCATCCATGATGTGGTGTGTTGTGTTCCAGAGTAGTTAGGGATAGATTCCCCGGAGTGAGGTCTTTCCAAAGGGGGAGGATGTTGCCTCTAAATTATGGGCACTACTGTGGAAATAGCAGCTCTGCTATGGCTGTGTTGAAAATCTTGTGCAGCTGAGGGGCGCTAAGGCAGTGGTACATCTATTTCATCAACGCCTGTTTATGTACCACAAGGCAGGTCAAACCATACCATGAAAACCTGGCACTGTATCAGAAAGTGCAGTGCATCTGGAGGATTGGTCTTGGTGTTTGTACATCGTTGAGCTACAGGGGTATTGATCCATATGTGATTGGCAGTCATGCATTGGCATAACAAATGTGTCATTAACATGTACAATATTGATTTACCAGAAATATGAGTAGTTTGGCAGCACCCACCACGATGTGAGATCCACATCAGTCACCACCAGGTTGGGGGTTAACAAGCAGCCAGTACCAAATGGATCTGCCATCTTCATCATACCAGCTACGAGTGCTGTCAGCTACCTCTGGACTTGGTGTTGTGCAATGGATGTACCATTCCCATATACATCACAGCAGAGCTGAGGTTCTGCCTTGGAGGGTAGCAGTTTGTCTTCCATGCTCCATTACCTGGCTGAGCATTCCAGCACCCACCATCATCACCCACTGGGGTGAGCTTCTCTTCCACATCTTGATGTCTTCACGAGAATTCTGGTAGACAGATCCATCGCTGACTGCATCACTGTGCAGAATGGGGCGTATAACACTGAGTGGAAAAAATAAGTGTCAACAACAATGGATGCATACATGGCAACCAGACCAGCTCGCAGCTGGCTTCTGCAGCTGTCAGTAGGGCCTCCACACCTCATGCCTCCACGCTGCAGCACTGTGAGTGTTGTAGCACAAGATGAATAAAAATATGTGGCCTTCCAGCTGTGTGTATCAAGCCATCACCAGTCAGCACCACCATTTCCACCCCCTGCCACATCTCAACCTCTACACTGTAGTGTCCTCCTACAATGCAAACTTGCTGGACTGGCTCTCAATATTACTAGTAGAAACAGCAAAAAGAATTACATAATTTTTACGATATTTTTGACATCAAAAACCATTTATGACATAATGCTGTTGTCTACATTATATTATACTATACCTCCATGTACACTCGCCTTATTCACGAACACTCACAAAATGCAGCAACTGCAGGAGAAATAAATAAAGGCAGTCGTAAATATTACACTAAAACACATAGGAACCTAGGGTTCATGCGTTGGAGCCAGGACCACCTAGTTGGTATTTGCTGTAGAGACAGAAACAGCAGCAGTACTGTAGTTCGATGCAGCGATGGAGACTGGAAATACTCTTTTCCAGACGACAATGTTAAACTGTACTTCAAACAGTCATACTTTTCTGAATAACAGTCACACTGCTGAGGTACAGAATTCATTTTTTAACAAATTACACATTTTAACCAATTACACAGAGTGCAGAAAGACGTTGGTATTATGGAGATAGGATTCATGATAATTGTCACACCTGCCTCTCTCCCATCCCCAAACCTTACATGACACATACCTCCCCATCTGCCAGCACACTTGTGGAGAACTCCTCAAGATACCTACAGCATAATGCTACAGTATTAGGAATAACACCATGTTTGATACACTTTAGATCACACATTGCTGTGAAGAAAATGTAGATGAGTACACTGCTAACAGTTAAAATTGTAACATTGAGAAGGATAGCAATTTTGTTCCTACAGTAAAGTAGGAAAAAGGAATGATTTTATTTTTAGGTGAACTAACTGGTTTCTCTTCAAATTGTGGTTTATTGTTGATCATTCAATGTGACTGGGAAAAAGTGCAAGGAGTTCCATATTTTTAAGAGGGCTGATGAGACGCATTAAGTTAAATATCTGTTCAACATAGTTTATTTATAAAATAGTGATTACATGCGCTCGTCTGACAGTCAGTTTGGAGGTCAAACACCTCCTTGATAGCAATCAACATAGATTTGTCAAGTTCTGACAGTGATAGTGTGTAACTTAACTCAGCTTGCATCCTAAAGAGAGTGAAGGTGAATTTTCCTGTCCATAGTTGAGTGGAGCGTTTATTATTTTGGTGAAAAACTATGGTAGGATACTTTGCTTAATTTTTCATTTCAGGTTTCTATGATGCACTTAGATCTCATCCGTATAATAACAAAACTGTCCCAAAATCATTACCGTTCACTGTAGAAGACGCAAAGCACTAATATCGAAGTGGCCAGGAACGCCGAGATACTGAAAGACAGAAACTCATTTCATGTGGATGAGAATGATTTTTGGAGACATCTTCTCTTCTCTGGAAGGTTGTGATCGAACATGCTGTTACAGCACAGAGTAATATGGGTTCCAAGCTGTAAATTTCTAATGGAGTTCAATCACCTTGACGCAAGATAGGCTGGTCAAGCCACGATTAACAGCGGACCAGGTAGCACGGTGACGCAAGACAGACGGGCAGCACAGTCTGCAACTCTGCTGTAGCTCAGTGAGAGAGAGCAAACGCAGAGGGAAAACAGAAGAGGACAGCGACTAAGGAAAATAACAAGCACGCTCGTTCGCACGGCGGGATGCCACAAGAAGCAATAGACACGGCTAGGGAAAACACTCATAGACCAATTTAAGTAGCTCCTAAGAGAGAATTAAAGCAAGGGTAGCAGAATAACGGGGCGAAATGCGGTCATCGCTTGTAAACTGCACGTCACAGCCCCAGCTCCAAGTAGGAGGGAATAGTTCAGGTCAATCGGAACGATGGAGTCCGTGTCGACGACATTCCATTCCATGACCATGTTGTTTTAATAAGTTTTGTCTCAGATTAACCAGCGCAGCACCAGCCAGCCGTGGAGTGCCGCAGAGGTGAACTCCACTGACGAACTTCCTGCTGTGTCACACCAACCACTACTGATGGGAGAGCTGATGAATTACCAGCAGCAGTGCAGTACCAGGTGCTGTATTCTCTGGGTGTGGGACTGAAGACGACGACCATGGTTCCTGGCGGACCACCGTCCGGTACACCTAAGCGCCTCCGGGTGTGGGGCCTACCAGGCCAGAAGTACTGGGTTCAATGCCTGCCGCCTGCACCACACCGTGGATGGAGTGGTCCATGAAGAAGAGGCATGGAGTGGGATCAAGTACACTCCCTCAGCCGGTAGCATCTATCCAAGCTGTACCAGGCTGGGCTAAGCATCCCTGTCGGCGTAAGACGAACGCCGTCTCGCTAGGATGCAAGCGCAAGGACTGGCGCAGCGCCCGACACCGGGAGTCTGTCCGTGACCAGGGCAGGAGGCAACTACGGTCAACAGTGCTCCCACCTCTGTAAAGTTGTCACAATAAACGATTCACTGCATAACTATGTTTTCTTAGCGCCAAAAGCGCTTCCAGATGATTCCTTACATCGTGCAGAGACGTTATCCGCTCGGCCTCTCTGTAATGCCAAGAGATGCCACTCAATAGATACGAACTGTTGCCATATGCTACCATTATAGACGAGCGAGCGGCTGTCAGATACTTCAGCAGAATCGAATCTTGTGTGGTGCGTACTGATTGAAACATTTTAAGTCATTAACTGAGGAATATTAAACTAACAGAATACAGTGTTATACTGGATGACGAATGTGTGACATATTAATACGCTTAGACGATTTAGCAGATAGGATCAGCAGCACTATAAGGTTGTTCGGTGAGGATGCTGTTGTATAGAGTGAAGCACCATTGTTGAGAATGATAAGGATTTGCAGAAAGCCAAAGTCAAAATATATCTAATTTGTCTAATTAAACGTTAAGTGGTGAAAATTGTTACAAGTATTTAGGGATAGTTCTATGGGTATGAAATGGAACGACCATGTAAAATCATCATTGGGGACGGCGAATGAAAGTGTCCTGAGGAAATGCAATGCGTCTGTAAAAGAAGTCTTCTACAACGTGATGGTGCCATAAATTCTGGAGTATTGTTTCAGTGTTTGGAGCCCTTGCGAATGTGAAAGTGGTCTGGGAAAAATGCAATGCATCTGTAGAGGAAATCACATGCAATACGCTAGTGCCATCCGTCCTGGAGAATTTTCCAATTATTAGCTCTCCTTATCAACAAGGCTTGACGACAGACACCGTATTCACAGCCATGCTGCTAGGATCTTAAAAGATCGATACAGCGTCATTCAGAAGAACCATAACAAAAGTGTGTAGTAGAACTGAAATGGGATTCCTTGGAAAAATTATGTACTTCTCGTGAAACTAAGTGGGGGAAAGAGATGTGAACATCAGGACGGACGAAAGACATCATCAGTGGGAGTGCTTCGATCTACAAAAAATGAAACGGTCTTACACAACATTGTGCTGCTACACTCAGACTTGGTCCTGTAGATGTCAGTGCTTCTGCTACGATTATTATGGCGTTAATAAGTCATAATATCAGACATAACAGACTTTTTATTGGGTGTAAATCGTAGGCAATCGTAGCAAATATATTAGAGGATTGAAGTGATACTGCATCATGTGTTACGGTAACATACATGGTTCATAGGGAAACTTCATCTGCTAAGTGTAACATAGGAAGAATAACTAAATTTAGTTGTAGAAAGTGTGATCGAGCTATGCCTTGAACGTGACGGCTAGTCTAAATATGCTTCTAGAGAACAGTGTGAGTGCAAAGAGTGAGACAGAAAGAATACAGGAATTATGCTACGTTTTTTTAAAATGTGTGGGGTTATTTGCAACAATTTTTTCATAAATTGAGGATGTATGGGACAACTGTGACAGTTTTGCCGTAAACTACAGTTTTGCTCTAACAACAAATGTTTTGAATAATTTGTTACAGTTTTGCTGTAATGTATTGGTTTATGGAGTATTTAGCTACAATTTTGCTTTAAGAGGACTATTTGTGGTGCTATTTATTACAATTGTTAATGTTACATGGAAATGAGTTAGGGGTAATTTGTTTAAATTTTGATATAAAATAGTGACATATGCTGCATTTTATTACAATGTAGCTGGCGCATGATGATCAATGGCATATTTTGTTACAATTTTGCTGTAACAAGGTGATATATGGGTCCATTTGTTAAGTTAAGACATATAAGAATTTGACATTCTGATTGCAGAAACATGTAAATGTAACCCGACAGAGATATTTGTAGAATCCACTCAGCTCAAATGAACACGAGGGCACCTATCCAGTCAGAATACAAAGTTCTGATAGCACAGAAATATAAATGTACTAGTCAGAATCCATCAGATACATTTCCATATGGTCTTGCTACAATTCTGCTGTAACAGATCGTGAATTGGGTATTTGTTACAATTTTACTACAACAAGGCGATGTGTGGAGAGTCAGTTCAACAAGGTGACGTGTGGAGAGTCAGTTTGCCATAATTTTGAAGTAAAATGGCGAGGTATTGTTGGAACTGTCATATATACTCCTCATGCCCCCCTAACGCACATGTGCAATTATGTAAATCAGCACTACCCGCAGAAGATGACAAAAGTCTTCTACTGTTTGTAAATAACTTCTCATGACCCATTGCCGATCATTCAGTCTCCATCTGCCTCCTGAATAGCAGTACTGCTGCAGCTGTTGCCTTTATAGTCAATACCAACTGGTTGTTCCTGGCTGTTACCTCATGAGTCCTTCATTCCTATTCGTTTTCGTGCAATATTAGTCATCACATCTCCCATGATTGATGTGGTTTGTAAGTGTTTGGTCAGCATAAAGACCTACAAAACACTGGCAAGCTTTGCACACTTGGAGTGCATTATGTGATAAGTGGCTTAAACTATCAAAACAGATTTGAAAAAAAAAAGTATGTAACACTTGTAGCAGTTTCCATTTGCAATATCAAGGGCCTGTTCAGCCGATCTGTACATATGATTTCAGAGAATATACGGTATCATTTATAAAAGATTTGTCGTCAGTGCTTAGAACAGTCATTACATAACGTTAAGATTTCTATTTGGAGCGAAATTGTCCTCATCTCTGTTGTTGGTTTATAATTATTAAGCATATTTTCTGTTGGACATCGATAGGAAAAAAATTGCAACACCACAAAATAATCCGTGTAGAATAATGAAATTTTGAGAATATATTTGTCCGGATCCCCCGCCACCCCCCTCCCCCCCCCCCCACCCACCCCCAATGAACCATGGACCTTTCCGTTGGTGTGGAGGCTTGCGTGCCTCAACGATTCAGATAGTAGTACTGCAGACGCAACCACAACGGAGGGGTATCTGTTGAGAGCCCAGACAAAGGTGTGCTTCCTGAAGATGGGCAGCAGCCTTTTAGTAGTTGCAGGGGCAACAGTCTGGATGGTTGACTGATCTGGCCTTGTAACGCTAATCAAAACGGCCTTGCTGTGCTGGTACTGCGATCGTCTGAAAGCAAAGGGAAACTGCAGCTGTAATTTTTCCCGAGGGCATGCAGCTTTACTGTATGGTTAAATGATGATGGCGTCCTCTTGGGTAAAATATTAGGGAGCTAAAATAATCCCCCATTCGAATCTCCGGGCGGGGACTAGTTAGGAGGGCATCGTTATCAGGAGAAACAAAACTGGCGTCCTACGAATCGGAGCGTGGAATGTCAGATCCCTTAATTCGGCAGGTAGGATAGATAATTTAAAAAGGGAAATTGATAGGTTACAGTTAGATATAGTGGGAATTAGTGAAGTTCGGTGGCAGGAGGAACAAGACCTCTGGTCAGGTGAATACAGGGTTATAAATACAAAATCAAATAGGGGTAATGCAGGAGTAGGTTTAATAATGAATAAAAATAGGAGTGCGGTAATCTACTACAAACAACATAGTGAACGCATTATTGTGGCAAGATAGACAAAAAGCACACGCCTACCACCGTAGTACAAGTTTATATGCCAACTAGCTCCGCAGATGACGAAGAGAGTGATGAAATGTATGATGAGATAAAGGAAATTATTCAGATAGTGAAGTGAAACGAAAATTTAATAGTCGTGGGGGACTGGAATTAGATGGTAGGAAAATGAAGAGAAGGATACGTAATAGGTGAATACGCAAAGGGAGTAAGAAATGAAAGAGGAAGCCGTCTGGTAGAATTTTGCACAGAGCATAACTTAATCATAGCTAACACTTGGTTCAAAAATCGTAAAAGAAGGTTGTACACATGGAAGAATCCTGGAGATACTAGAAGGAATCAGGTAGATTATATAATGGTAAGACAGAGATTTAGGAACCAGGTATTAAATTGTAAGACATTTCCAGGGGCAGATAAGGACTCTGACCACAATCTATTGGCTATGAACTGTAGATTAAAACTGAAGAAGCTGAAAAAAAGGTGGGAATTTAAGGAGATGGGAGCTGGATAAACTGGGAGAACCAGAGGTTGTAGAGAGTTTCAGAGAGAGCATTAGGGAAGATTGACAAGAATGGGGGAAAGAAATACAGTAGATGAAGAATGGTTAGCTTTGAAGGATGAAACAGTGAAGGCAGCAGAAGATCAAGTAGGTAAAAAGACGAGGGATAGTAGTGGGTAACAGAAGATATATTGAAGTTAATCGATGAAAGGAGAAAATATAAAAACACAGTAACTGAAGCAGGTAAAAAGGAATAAAACGTCTCAAACATGAGATTGTCAGGAGGTGCGAAATGGCCAAGCAGGGAGGGCTAGAGGACAAATGTAAGGACGTAGAGGAATATCTCACTAGGGGTGAGATAGATTCTGCCTACAGGAAAATTAAGGACACCTTTGGAGAAAAGAGTAACACTTGTATGAATATCAAGAGCTCAGATGGAAACCCAGTTCTATGCACACAAGGGAAAGGGCGATGTACTTGAGGACAATATTATGGAATTGGAAGAGGATGTAGGTGAAGATGAAATGGGAGATATAATACTGCGTGACGAGTTTTACAGAGCACTGAAAGACCTAAATCGAAACAAGGCCCCAGGAGTAGACAACATTCCATTAGAACTACTGACAGCCTTGGGAGAGCCAGCCCTGACAAAACTCTACTATCTGGTGAGCAAGATGTAAGAGACAGGCGAAATACCCTCAGACTTCAAGAACAGTATAATAATTCAATCCTAAAGAAAGCAGGTTTTGACAAATTTGAAAATTACCGAACTATCAGTTTGATAAGTCACAGCTGCAAAATACTAACGCAATTTCTTTACAGACGAATGGAAAAACTGCTTGAAGTCGACCTCGGGGAAGATCAGTTTGGATTCCGTAGAAATGTTGGTACACGTGACGCAATACTGACCCTGCGACATCTTAGAAGATAGATTAAGGAAAGGGAAACCTACGTTTCTAGCATTTGTAGCCTTAGAGAAAGCTTTTGACAATGTTGACTGGAATACTCTCTTTCAAATTCTGAAGGTAGCAGGGGTAAAATACAGGGAGCGAAAGGCTATTTACAATTTGTACAGAAACCAGGTGGCAGTTATAAGAGTCGAGGGGAATGAAAGAGATGGAGTGGTTGGGAAGGGAGTGAGACAGGGTTGTAGCCTACCTCCGATGTTATTCAATCTGTATATTGAGCAAGCAGTAAAGGAAACAAAAGAAAAATTCGGAGTAGGAATTAGAATCCATGGAGAAGAAATAAAAACTTTGAGGGTCGCCGATGACATAGTAATTCTGTCAGGGACAGCAAAGGACCTGGAAGAGCAGCTGAACGGAATTGAGAGTCTTGAAAGTAGGATATAAGATGAACATCAACAAAAGCAAAACGAGGATAATTGAATGTAGTCGAATTAAGTCGGGTGATGCTGAGCGAATTAGATTAGGAAATGAGACACTTAAAGTAGTAAAGGAGTTTTGCTATTTGGGGAGCAAAATAACTGATGATGGTCGAAGTAGAGAGGATATAAAATGTAGACTGGTAATGGCAAGGAAATAATTTCTGAAGAAGAGAAGTTTGTTAACATCGAGTATAGATGTAAGTGTCAGGAAGTCGTTTCTGAAAGTATTTGTATGGAGTGTAGCCATGTATGGAAGTGAAACATGGACGATAAATAGTTTAGACAAGAAGAGTAGAAGCTCTCGAAATGCGGTGCTACAGAAGAATGCTGAAGATTAGATGGGTAGATCACATAACTAATGAGGAGGTATTGAATAGCGTTGGAAAGAAGAGAAACCTGTGGCACAACTTGACTAGAAGAAAGGCTCGCTTGGTAGGACATGTTCTGAGGCATCATGGGATCATCAATTTAGTATTGGAGGGCAGCGTGGAGGGTAAAAATCGTAGAGGGAGATCAAGATATGAACACACTAAGCAGATTCAGAAGGATGCAGGTTGCAGTAGGTGCTGGGAGATGAAGAAGCTTGCACAGGATAGGGTAGCATGGGGAGCTGCATCAAAGCAGTCTCAGGACTGAAGATTACAACAACAACAACATTTGTCTGGGTAACATATTTAAGTGATTAATATTGCAGGATCACAGTTGAGATAAGTCATTTGAAATGAAAAATGCTGGTACATTAATAATCGATGGAACTGGAGTTTCATGGCTGTTTGTGGGTGACGATTGAGTTGTCATCTGATCGTCTCCCATACGTGCTTGACTAGAGACAGATCTGGTGATCGAGCAGGGAAAGGTAACATGTCGACACTCTGTAGAACATATTTGGCTACAGCAGCGGTTTGTGGACGAGCGTTATCCAATTGGTGAACGCTACCTAGAATGCTGTTCATGAATTGCAGCACAACAAATCGACTCATCAGACTGACATACAGATTTGCAGTTAGGATGGGTAGGATAACCACAAGAGCTCTCCTGCTGCCGTTTGATAACTTGTTGTAGGTTCAATGTGTCTAACAAGCAGACAGGTTGGTTGCAGGCCCTCAACCGGCCTCCTTCTAACCCACACACGACCATCACTGGCACCGAGGCAGAACCAGAACCAACTTTCGTCAGAAAACACAAAAGACTTTCGCTCTACTCTCCAGTGAGCTCACTTGACACCACTGACGTCGCAAAATGGCAGTGGTTTGGAGTCAGTGGCATGCAAGCAACAGGGCGTCTGACTCGGAGCTGTCCTTGAACCAATTTGCTACAGTTCATTGGGTCACTGTGATGCCCACTTCTGCTCAGATTGCTGCTGCAATTGCATTATGATGTGTCAGAGCCATACACTGAAATTGATGGTCTTTCCTCTTGATTAGTGGTCTCCGTCCATCTCAAGCTGGTCTTCTATAGAGCCTACATTCTCACGACCACCGCTGTCAGCAGTCAAGTGCACTGGGTACATTCCTGTCAAGTTTTTCTCCAATATTGTAGAAGAAACATCCAGCTTCTTATAGCCCTATTATAAGACCTCGTTCAAACTCAGCGACCTGTTGATAACTGCTTCTGTCTCGCCTTAAAGGTATTCTTGAATAGCATCAACTCATCTCATCCAGTCTCAAAGGTAAGAAACACTTACGATGTTACACTGATTTGCATCCTCATAGTGTCGGTACTCTTACGAGTATGGAGCGAAATTTGAATTGTCGAGCATTACCAGTGGGCCTCTACTATTAGTTCACGAAGATTCATCCTAATCTGTATACAACTGCTGAAACCGCAAGATTTAATTACAGTTGTAAATGTAATGATTTTACATCAAAGTTCATAAATTTAAAGATCGAAAACAGTTCGAAACCAGCAAAAGTATCCGGAAAAACGCTCAAAATGTTTGATTGACACACAAAATTATGACGTATTAAAAAAGTTACATCCTCAATAAAAAATTGTATGAAATCCATCCATAGCACAGGAATAGAACTATCCTGCTGTTTTCGCTTCAGTTATGCAAAAATCGAATACTGCACATGCATAAATCACAAATGCGATTAATGGACAAAAGAAGATTTATGACCTAAAATAAACCAACCAGAACCTCTAAACAATAAACACACTCAAACACACACACACACACACACACACACACACACACACACACCATTTCTACCGAAGCGTTGTCAATCTTACAAAATAACACTAACTGTTGTCTGTAAAAAAAAAAGTAAGGAGGAAGGAAATTCAAAAGCCTTAACTTGTAGTGGTCGATGCTAAAGATCCTTTTGAAACTACCCTGATTACTGATACCCTCTTTATAAAGTGAGTGAAGTCCGAAGAAAAAGAATGTATTACACAGTTGACTGACCTCAGGTATGGTTCGCAAAACACACAGATACTTTGAACAAATGATATTCTTTGGTATCTGAAATGACTTGCTCTTGATCAATGATTAACTTTTTCATTACTGACCTTAGCATAGATCCAATTGGCAACATCTAGATTTCAGTAAACCAATTAGACTTACCCCAGCTTCGTGAATTTAGTCAGGAATCTTTAACACCTGTTTGTTGTGAGCTGGTAAAGTAACGTTATCACAACAGACATTATCAGTACCTTCTCATGGCAAACTTATCTTTCGTGATCTGAAAATAAGTTACTAAAATGAAAGTATTCTTTGCTACCTGAATAATTCAGAGGAGAGCGGAAATTGATCTGGTGGAACTATAGGTTCAAATGGTTCAAATGGCTCTGAGCACTATGGACTATTGGAATTAACATCTCAGGTCATCAGTCCCCTAGAACTTAGAACTACTTAAACCTAACTAACCTAAGGACATCACACACATCCATGCCCGAGGCAGGATTCGAACCTGCAACCATAGCGGTCACGCGGTTCCAGACTGAAACGTCTAGACCCGCTCGGCCACACCGGCCGGCGTGGAACTATTAACTGAATTAAAGATACAAGATCATTTCTTTTATTATTTCTTCATGTGGCATTGGTGCAAGACCTCATAGTTCCCCAGTGCCTACATCAACACATAAGTGTATCTCATTTAATTAAGCTGATGAAGGAATGAAACGTAAATAAAGATATGAATTCTCTTTAACCTTGAAACTGTTGTTGGATCCCAGGAATACAAAGGTTTTAGAATAATTACGAGAGTACTGTTACATGACTCACGTGGTGCCCTCGGCATAGAAAAACACCTTCTTCAAAATGTAGATTTGAAAGACACATAAGATACGAAAACCATTTGGTGAGTGAAATATTATCTTGCAAAAGTAGATCACAAATTAGATACAGTATGTAAAGAGAACCAGATATGTCCCACATTAATTACAACTATGAGGATCACTCTGATATAATTCAACATCAGTGCATAAGGAATCTCATCTTTCCAATATGGCTTGTCAAGGATGTAGTTGCAGAGAAATATTTCCTTGAGTCCAAGAGTAGATGAAAGCTATAACTGTATGTTACCATTAATTCAGTCCTATCATCCCAGTGGCAGGAAAAGTGGTTTTATCCTTATAATTCTTTAGAGGTGGCTGATGACACATTTACTAATTAAACAGAAGTGCGACAACACAATGAGAAATAACTAGTAACTTTTATTAAGAGTATGTTACGACATGAAACTTCACTTGGGTACAGTTCTGTGCGTGGCAGTTGAAGTCCTATACCTAATACAGGGACATATAAATAACTTTGCTGTCTCTTGGTGATCTATGATGTGCTCACTATGACTGATAATAATATTGCAGACACTCTTTGAATGTATCTAATCCTCTATGAATAGTGAATTCTAAGTCGGAATGTAGTCTCACAGGAACTCTGCCGAGCTAGCTGCGGCACTGAAATGAACTCTCTAACTGCTGGTTCAGAACTTGAGATTGTCTGCAGCACAACGTCTTTTGTGCCTGTCAGCGCAAGAATTTCAATCTCCACCAGTACGAGGTGAAAGCAGTGTAGTCCGCAGCTGATAGCACTCTCTTTGGTGGCCGTCCATACTTTCAGCAGACGAGTACGGCACACTGAAGGACGTGGTGTGGAAGTAGAAAGAGGTCCGCATTCGTGGGTACCTCCTGGAGACTGCAGTGTGGAGCTGCCTGTGTGGTGGCGGCTGTTGTGGTACTTGTGTGTACTTCTTGCTTGGTACACGACAAGTCATGGAGAAGACTTGTATATCATTCTGATCGTAACCTCACAATGCATGTGGCTAAGTTCATTAGGAAGCCATATCGAACACAAGCAGGGCACACCTTCACTCAAGAACAGTCTTGAACGGAATAGCATTGAAGAACTGCATGCTCCCATTAAAAACTCGCAAGGCATGAGTAGAGTCCCAGCGCTCTCACATCTTATTTACCAAGGACGCTCTCGTCTCAGTGTTCTTAGGCAGACGCAGCAGTGATCGTATGGAAGTCGATTAATGGGGCAGATATGACAGCTAAGATTGCTCCTGAGTAGAGGACATGTAATAAACATTATATATCAAAGTTAACAATCATAACAGACAAAATTCAAGCTTTTAAAAAATGATTTAGAGCATGATGTTGAATCACAAACAAATGAACAACAAATTCCATCTCGCTACTGATTCCATCTATTTGTTACTACAGAAAAAAAAGAAACGACCACATAAATGTAAACAGCGAGCTAGAGAATTAATAAAGGAAGCAATTCGAAACATAGCAATACAGATTAAAAAAGAAAACAATAAATTCTAAAGTAATTGTGATGAGTCAAAACCTAGAAATCTAAATAGAAAACTGCAGGAAGAAAATATTATAACAATGTCTCACACACTGTACACTGTAGTGCTCATCGAAGAATACATAGAAAAAAAACAGAAAAAATAGAGGAATCCACAACCAAAAATAACATCAAAAGGTTAAAATCCAACCAACACACAGATTTCAAATACGTTTTAAAATCACATCCGAAAACATAGTGCATACGTTTTCAGACAGGCGGAAACAGAGAGTTGTGAAAAAAAATACGCAGGATCCCAACATGAGATGCCAGCCGCAAATCAATAAGACAAAAATTCCCAACCAGCCAATAACAAATACTAAGCAGCTCCAACATAACAAGTAGTAAATCAAACGCCACCAAAAGCCACCTAATACTATTAACCTGAAATATATAGGAGAACAGGAACTACCAATCAATTAACAGTACACATTAGTGATATAAAAATTCCCTGCATAGCAACACTGCCTTCCTTTGATGTAGAACGCATGTACAATGACACCCCTGTTATGTACCATTAAATAAATCGAAGAAAACCTGAAAATATACAACCAGCTACCTCATCAACATGTACAGGAACTACAGTAACTATTCTGAATTCAATCAGGAGTGCTACATATAAAATAAGGCTTAACTATGCAAATTAAAACCGCTTATAGAATCGCAATAAAGCTGCAATCATATACATACCAAAAAGACTCAGTAGGAGTCCCTAAATGCTTCTACGGGAAAAGCATCAAAATGCTACATAGATAACAGGAAAAACAGCTTACCTTTTCTCATGCATCATTCCCTCATTTTCTCTCCCCCCCCCCCCTCCCCCCTCCACCTATCCCCGTCCATTTTATCTCTACCCTCTACGTCATCCCTGTTTCCATCGTCTGTTTACTAACTCGCTGACCCTTCCCCTACGCTGCACATTCCGTGTTTACGTATTTGCCCCCCCCCCCCCCCCCCACCTTTCCAACACATCCCATCTAACTACCACTTAGATTTTCAATTCCATCACTATTCCTTCATTCACTTCCACGTTAAGTACATGCGTAGTAAATAATTAAACGACATAATACGTAGATGACGAATCATAGAGGGAGAGAACATTTTTAGACGGAGGAAAAACGAAAACTAGCGGTTATATTGGCCACGCTAGTCAGACAAAAATACACATTGACACATTTGGCCAGAAGTATGCAGACGAACAGTTTAGAGCTACATCAAGTTATGTTTCTTTTTTTAATTTTTTTATTTGGCCTTTGAGTGTGTACTCAATTTAGCCATCGGCAACACATAGTGACAATGTACACATAATTGAATAAACAAATACAGAAATGCATATTTACAAGAATAAAAAGCTTAACTGTTACAGTTTTGTACATAATGTTTTAAAAATTGAATTGAATTGAATTGGAAAATAAGTAAAAGTGTCTTGGCTTACAATTCACACCAATTCTGAAATATCTTCATCAGCAAGACATATTTATAGTTTATGTACACCATTAAAACCTACAGATTGTAACCAGTACTCTTGATGAAGTTAACTATCACTTTATATAGACGAACGTCTTTAGTACACAAAAGAGAAGAAGCTGATTGAGGAAGATGGTAGCCCATACTCAGCAATGTCTTCAGAAAGACCAACCGTTCACGGTCAAATTTGGGGCACATAAATAAGATGTGGTTGACATCAGCTTTCGACTCAGGATCACACTCACATGCTGGTGAACTGTAAACGTTGATCCGATGTAGATGTTGTGGGAAAGAGGCATGATTGAAGCGGAGTCTTGTGATTGTAGAAATCGTGGATCGGTCCAGATGTGTCCTCATAAACCACGGCTGTGAAGGAATCCGAGGTTGTAGCACTGCGTAATAACCGCCTTTTGTCTGTTGAGAAACGTTCCACATTTCCTGCCATTGTTGTCTTGCGTGATCCTTGACTTCACGTAAGTAGTCTGTATAAGGAAGGTGCAGATCCAGGACGGTGCGTAAGGTTGCCGCTTGTTTGGCTAATGCATCAACTTCATCATTATAGAGGATACCAGAGTGGGAAGGTACCCACAACAAATGGGTCGTGCGGCCTGTACGTGTGCTGCGAATATATTCAGGTATCACATCCAAGATATAACTGTTGGTTGTTTTGTTCCATCGACTGTACTGAATGTTTTTAAGAACGCTTTGTGAGTCAGATACTATCAATATCTTGGGGAAGGAAGTGCTAGAGACAAACTTAAGTGCTTCCAAAACTGCCACTGTCTCCGCCGTAAAAATAGAAGTGCTCGTAGGCAGTTTGAAGGTTTTGCGGATCTGGATCTGAGGGCAGAAAAAAGCGCATCCTGTACACTCTTCTTGCGGAATTTTGGAGCCATCGGTATATACACAGAGAAAACCCGGCCATTGTGCTTGAACGAGACGATTGAAGCCAACTTTGACATTTGTACTGTCCAGCCAGGTCGTACTTAAATAATGGACTGGGATCGGGGAGCAGAGCATTTGAAAATCATATTCAAAAACAGGTAGATGCGCTGAACGCCGTATAGAATGTATGACAGGTGACCAAGTGTCAAAGCTGGCACAAACCGCTGGCACTTTATTCCTTCTGTGGGATGCAATCCCACAGTCGATAAATGCAATCTCTACTTTGATAGACGGAACTGTCCGTAATGGCCATGCCTCGAATGTAGAATTTGTCCGATAACATTTGGCGCCTAATGCTCAAGGGCATCTCCCCTGCTTCTATCAAAAGGGCGTTGGTGGGCGTCGTTCGCAAGGCTCCAAGACAGGTACGAATGGCTCTATACTGAACAGTATCTAATTTGGAGAGATGAATCTTTGACGCAGTGTGGTAGAATTGACAGCCATAGTCTAATCGAGATCGAATTATCCCTCGGTACATGGCGAGTAAAACACTCTGGTGCGCTCCCCACCAGACACGAGTGAGTGATCTGATTACATTTAAACCTTCTTCACACTTGGTAACGGTGGATCGGATGTGGGGCGCCCAACTTAACCGAGAGTCAAAAATCATCCCCAGAAATCGAGCGTGAGATTTTATTTGGAAGGTGTACTTGGCACAGGTAATGTGATTTTCAGTGCGAGCTGTCGTCGACTTGGAGAAGGGAACAACTGCTGATTTCTCAGCCGAGATCTCCAGCCCATTGATAGAGAGCCACACATCGATGTGTGCGGTGGTTGTGGTTAATGCCGTTTTGGCCTGAAGATATGAAGCAGCAGTAGAATAAACAAATATATCATCAGCATACTGTAGGATTTTTGTGGGGGGAGTAATTATGCGTTCCAGGTCGTGCGTATATAGAGTATACAGGAGAGGACTTAAAACTGCACCTTGCGGCAAGCCCTAGGAGACATAAAAAGGTCCAATCATTGTACCTTTGAAACGGACGTAGATCGTTCTTTGAGTAATCAGGATACTGATACCGTAGATCATCCGTGAAGGAATTCCGAATCCTACCAGCTTGTCCAAGAGTATCGATATTTGTACGTGATCATATGCACCCTTAACGTCAAGAAAAGCTGCCACTACTGTCTCTTTCGTTTGAAAGGCTGACGTGATATTCATATTAAGCAAAAACAGGTTATCCATGGTCCCTTTGCCTTTTCTGAAGCCGTATTGAATCCGAGGCAACAAATTACTTTTTTCAAGCCACCATTCTAGTTTCCTTTTTACCATTCGTTCCAGTGCTTTTGCAACACACGACGACAAGGCAATAGGTCTATAATTAGTACAGACATTTGGATCTTTACCACTTTTGAGAATTGGAATTATTACTTGCGTCTTCCATGTTGATATGAGGTCTGTCTCCATCCAGTACTGATTAAAAATGTTCAAGAGAAAGTCTTTCGCTTCTATAGGCAGGTGTGCAAGCATAGAGTAGTGTATATGATCAATGCCAGGGCAACTGTCGCTCGATACTTTAATAGCTTCGTTGAGTTCTTCTATAGAGAAAGGACGAAGGAGAACATGATGGCGGTCTTCTTCAGCAGGGAACCGATGGTTTAAAAATGGCACCGTGGGAGGAGCGATTGTAGCTACGAATTCCTCTAACCAGGCCGTGGTAGCAGGAGGGGAGGAAGACAGTCTTCTTGTGCTAAAAGCTTTTATTTTATGGCAGATGCTTGCCATACTGGTTTCATTATTTAGGGACAGGCAAAATTGTTTCCAACTGTTCTTCTTGGTTTTCTTCAGGAATTTGTTAACTCGCGCATTCACTTTTTGCACAACCAAGAAGTTGTCCAATGAAGGATTCTGACGATAGGTTTTCAAGGCGAGCCGTCGCTTCGCAACTTCCCGTGAGCTTTCAGAATTGCACTAAGGAGGAGAACGGTGCTTCATAACTGTAAACTCTTTTTTCTTAGGGATGCTGATGCCAGCTGCGATGTTCATAGCATTGAGTAAAACTGGGTAGGTATCTTCGTCCCGTAAGTCACGTCTCGTATTTGCGATTGCCCGCCGAACCGTTTCCTTATAAGAGGCCCAATTGGCTTCCTTGATTTTCCACGTACTATTAGAGTAACAGATGTGCGTAGTATCGACGTTGATGTTAATGTGAAACTCTATTGGGAGATGATCGGATCCCATTGAATCCTTTTTAACGCAGTTTCACGCCAAGAAATGTAATTCTGCAAAGCAATATCAGATTAGGCAAGAAACCACAGTCCCAAATGAAGGCATACGGTAGAAACGTGCAGACTACGTTACTCAATGTTAGTGAAAATCGGACGTAATATATCGGCAGTAAAATCAACATGTTTTGTAACTAACTGTTTTTAGACATAGGAAGCTAGTCAAATTGTAAATGTATTTCATTACACACCATTGATGATGTTTTATACCAAGAAAAAGAAACGCGTTTGGTGACAAAAATACGCAGTTCCTTTTAGTTGCACAAACGGATTGAAAATGCATTCAATAAATAGTTTAACGTTGCCATTAAAATACAAAGCGAGACGTAACGAGAAAGGCAACAAAAATCACATGTAATACTGTAAAAACGTTAATAAATATGATGAAATACAAAAATATGAAAAACAATTACTGTAACTGAAAAACATATGTTGCGTGATAGTCGGTTCCTGAGAATAAAATCCGATCATGATGTACGTAAGGGAGTCACCCACATCTCCATACTGGTTAATCAGTTACGGAACAATCTAATGTCATATAGCTAGTGTTTGTACTTTAGTGCTGTGGAAAATACAAAATGCACACAGTCTTAAAAGCAAATATTATTCTTTTATGTTGGTATATTATACAGGGTGTTACAAAAAGGTAAGGCCAAACTTTCAGGAAACATTCCTCACACACAAAGAAAGAAAATATGTTATGTGGACATGTGTCCAGAAACGCTTACTTTCCATGTTAGAGCTCATTTTATTACTTCTCTTCAAGTCACATTAATCATGGAATGGAAACAAACAGCAACAGAACGTACCAGCGTGACTTCAAACACTTTGTTACAGGAAATGTTCAAAATGTCCTCCGTTAGCGAGTATACATGCATCCACCCTCCGTCGCATGGAACCCCTGATGCGTTGATCCAGCCCTGGAGAATGGCGTATTGTATCACAGCCGTCCACAATACGAGCACGAAGAGTCTCTACATTTGGAACCGGGGTTACGTAGACAAGAGCTTTCAAATGCCCCCATAAATGAAAGTCAAGAAGGTTGAGGTCAGGAGAGCGTGGAGGCCATGGAATTGGTCCGCCTCTACCAATCCATCGCTCACCGAATCTGTTGTTGAGAAGCATACGAACACTTCGACTGAAATGTGCAGGAGCTCCATCGTGCATGAACCACATGTTGAGTCGTACCTGTAAAGGCACATGTTCTAGCAGCACAGGTGGAGTATCCCGTATGAAATCATGATAACGTGTTCCATTGAGCGTAGGTGGAAGAACATGGGGCCCAATCAAGACATCACCAACAATGCCTGCCCAAACGTTCACAGAAAATCTGTGTTGATGACGTGATTGCACAATTGCGTGCGGATTCTCGTCAGCCCACACATGTTGATTGTGAAAATTTACAATTTGATCACATTGGAATGAAGCCTCATCCGTAAAGAGAACATTTTCACTGAAATGAGGATTGACACCTTGTTGGATGAACCATTCGCAGAAGTGTATCCGCGGAGGCCAATCAGCTGCTGATAGTGCCTGCACACGCTGTACATGGTATGGAAACAACTGGTTGTCCCGTAGCACTCTCCATACAGTGACGTGGTCAACGTTACCTTGTACAGCAGCAACTTCTCTGACACTGACATTAGGGTTATCGTCAACTGCACGAAGAATTGCCTCGTCCATTGCAGGTGTCCTCGTCGTTCTAGGTCTTCCCCAGTCGCGAGTCATAGGCTGGAATGTTCCGTGCTCCATAAGACGACGATCAATTGCTTCAAACGTCTTCCTGTCGGGACACCTTCGTTCTGGAAATCTATCTCGATACAAACGTACCGCGCCACGGCTATTGCCCCGTGCTAATCCATACATCAAATGGGCATCTGCCAACTCCGCATTTGTAAACATTGCACTGACTGCAAAACCACGTTCGTGATGAACACTAACCTGTTGATGCTACGTACTGATGTGCTTGATGCTAGTACTGCAGAGCAATGAGTCGCATGTCAACACAAGCACCGAAGTCAACATTACCTTTCTTCAATTGGGCTAACTGGCGGGTGAATCGAGGAAGTACAGTACATACTGAAGAAACTAAAATGAGCTCTAACATGGAAATTAAGCGTTTCCGGACACATGTCCACATAACATCTTTTCTTTATTTGTGTGTGAGGAATGATTCCTGAAAGTTTGGCCGTACCTTTTTGTAACACCCTGTATATACAATTACTGTAGCGGTATTTGTAGAACTTCATCCACTAATGAGAGTACTGTTGGACTGCCTGTGGCAGTATAGCAGACGAAAATTTACGGTCTTATCTAGGATAATAATATGTCAGACTGTATGGGAACTGAAACAATATCATATTGTTTTAATCTTATATATTTATTTTTATTTCTTATATTTCACGGAAGGTAGAGTTCTTCTGCTGTTTTACCGAGTGAGCATTGCATTGACCGTGAGTGATAAATAAGTATTTGTCGTATTCGAGTACGCCGAACGGGGTGGCCGAGCGGTTCTAGGCGCTACAGTCCGGAACCGCGTGACCGCTACGGTCGAAGGTTCGAGTCCTGCCTCGGACATGGATGTGTGTGATGTCCTTAGGTTAGTTAGGTTTAAGTATTTCTAAGTTCTAGGGAGGACTGATGACCTCAGAAGTTAACTCCCATAGTACTCAGAGCCATTTGAACCATTTTTCGTATTCGAGTACGGCACCTGCCATAGGCAACACATGGAGTGCAATACCCAGAGATCCTTCTTCGCTTACTGCTGTAGCATAAGGTCGTTGAGCGTGATGTAATCCTGTGTTTGCACTACCTCCACCGAATTTTGGGAACGCTAAGCTTATAAACCCGTCCCAGATAGTGCAAGTTACGAGAAAAATATCTGAGATCACTGAAATAGTGTTGAAGAACCCTACTAGCTGTTAAGCGACACATTTTAGGCGTCCTGAGCTACTATTTCAAGGTAAAATTAGTTTTTTGCCATTTAGTAAAAGTATACTTTTTGATTCACGAATCACGATATTCATACTTCGAACAAACGGCTTATTATTATCACCCGGGATTCTTTCATAGATATCGATGAACTGAAATGACCCACTCGGATACCAGAGCGCTTTAATTGCGCCCGCTTTCGGGTTACGGGAAGGCGTGTCCGCTCTGGATGGGGTCCAAGCGGTGGATTAATGACAGGAACCGGCGTACTGGCAAGCCTAGATGTGAATTTTATACGCTTTCCCACATCCACGTAGCGTAAATACCGCGTTGGTATCCATGCATGTCTCGCCTTAGATACACGCTACACAAACATTTAGAACACGTTCTCACGCCGGACTATGAGTCTTATTCTAGATGCAGCCCGATGGGTTACACAAATTCCGTCTTGAGGGAAGCGGTTGCGTCAGGTACTACATCCGGCCACCAACTACCACAAACATTACAAAACCAATATAACACGCCGACCCCGTGTGGACACACGAAAATGCAAAGCCGAAAAAAAGACTCCGGAATTGAAGTGTTATCATTTTGATCTAGAAGTTCTGCAATTCTCCGAAAATAAATCGATATGATTGTATGCGTATTTTCTAATGTTAGGCAACAGAAACGAATGAGATAAAGAAATCCGTTATGTTAATCAAACGATGACGAATAACGCGTATGTTCTCTGAAGTCGTTTCACCGCTGCGATGTTTGTGAAGCCTTCTAGATACAGTACCTTAAAGAACGCGTCTTCCGGGGACATTCCTGGAAAACAACAGGAAGCGTGGCTGAATACGGCCGGAACTGGAAACAGCGCCAGCGCCTCGACGGTAAACACGCAGCGAGTGCCACAGTCATTTTTGATGGAACACAGACGCAGTGGACCGCAAAGGAGCCAAGCATTGCGCTCCACATACAAGCGTGAACGGCAGTTCGTGCCATTCAGATACGAGAGCAACACATTTTCGGACTAGAATGGCAGCTTTGGCATATTTTATATTTCCGTGACTGGGAGGGAGACACAGCGAGAAATTCCTGTGTAGATCTGCTGAAACCACGGGACGAAAGATATGAATGGTGTCTGATCTGTCAGAGTAGTGGGTTAATGGGCGTAGTCGTTGTGGTGCAGCGAGCGGGAAGTTGGGAATTTGGGACAGAGGAAAGCATGTCCGGACGGCAGAGACGGTTATGATAACCGTTCTGGAGAAACGGCGGATTCGGGTTCGAGTTCCGGTTGGGCACAAATTTTCAGTTATCGTCTTTGCATTGCCGCAGTGCCCAGTGCTGCTGGAAGTCATTATTTTCTTCCTATCTCTTTCCCATCCCGTTTCGTTTCCATTCCTTTCACCCCAAATATTCACGAAATATTATCTTTCCCATAGTACGATATAGCAACAAGCAGGACGTACAGGCTGATACCGTGATGATGTTAGAAACTTTCAGGGAGGATGGACAAGGATAAATATAGCAGTATGAGGTAAGGGACCCTGGTCCGGAAATGACCGAGTATAAAGTTATAAATAAAAATGGTTCTGGTACATCTGACAGTAGAATTCATGTACCAATACAGTTGTTGCTAAGAATATAGGGTAGGAAAATTTCAGTGGTGCTACAAGAAAAAAATGTCCTGTAAATATAGGCTCTAAAATGCATACCTTAACAGCTGTGAGCAGATCTTCATCTTCACTACTGTGAAACCAATCTCTTCTACTCGACAAGTGCACGTAATTCTTAATGTATGAATTTTAGAGCCCATATTTACTGGAGATTTTTTCCTTGATTTGGTCTATACTACCACCTATGAAAATATCTTACCCTACAATTTTAGTAACAACAGTGCTGGTAGGTGTATTCCACTGTCAAAGGTATCAGAACGCTTTTCCCTTATAGTTTTTGACTTTGTTCTTTCCGCACCAGTTCCTTAGCTCAGATTGTTGTATTTACCCTTCTCCATCATACCTGAAAGTTTGTAACATAACAGGATCATCCTGTGTAACGTATCTATCTATTCGTGAAGGATATCAGCGCTATGTCGATCCAACTTACATTACAGCATTTTCTTCATTATCCACATGTAAACCCATATTGTCCAAACCACTGTGAAGTTTATGGCAGAGAGTATGTACCATTATACCACATACTAGCTTTTCTTCCTCTTCCATTCGCGTATAGACCACGGGAAGAAAGACAGCTTAACTGCAGGCTGCTGTTAATCTAATCTCGTCTTCGCGGTCTCTACGGTGCGATACGTGGGAGGCTTTAGTATATTCCTAGGTTCCCCACTTACAGTTGGTTCCTGAAACCTATTAATAGTTGGCGTCTATTTTCAGGCGTCCACTTCAGCTTTTTCAGCTGTACCTAATCATGGGTCAGAAAACCCGTCATTATTCGCGCTGCTCTTCATTGTGTGTATTGAGTATCCCAAGTTATTACTGTTTCACGTAGGTTCCAAAAAACATGTGCAGTATTTCAGTACAAGCTGCACGAGTATTATGAAGCAATCCCCTTCGTAGACCGGCTACATTTTCCCAGCATCCCACAAATCACCCAAAGTTTGTCACCTGCTTTACCTACGATAGAGCGTATGTGTCGTATTTCCACCAACTGTTACACCCTGTTATGCAGGGTGAACATTAATAAAACTGATAAACTGCGGGGACGAATCCTGACTGTAAATGGAAGAAAAAAGGATCCTATGAACATGTGTCCGGAAATGCGTTGTTGCCACGGTAGATGGCGCTGATGAATGAAAGTTCCTCTGACCAAGTGCCGTGTGTGCCTTGTGTGAAGCTTCAATGTATATGACCATCAGCTGATCGCTGATTTGACGGCTTATTTGGCAACTGCAAAGCTCCACCCTTTCACAAATTGTACCTTGTGTATTGCAGGCCACGTAATTGACAAAGGGGACTATAAGCAGCAAAATGGTCCAGCATTCATGCCGTAAACAAGCCGAGATGCCGTGTGTGTACGGACAAGCAGGTGAAAACTGTCGAGAGGCAGCACGGCTATACCAAAATAAGTACCCTCACAGACATCAAGCACCTCATACAATATTTCAAGCCCTTTTTGGGTGTTTGTTTAATCATGGACCTTTTCACACAGACGAACGTGCAGGAAGACGGTGGACTGTGCATACACCAGATTTGGAGGACCGAGTTCTGCCCCTCGACCGTTTCCATCTGCTTGGCCGTACACAAACACCAACACGGCTTGCTCCCGACATGAATACCGAACGATTCTGCTGCTCACAGTACGCTGCGTCAATTACACAACCTGCGATACACAAGGAACACAAGGCACGTGGTCAGAGCAACATTAATTCATCGGCGCCATTTACTGTGGCAACGTGTTCGTAGGACCTTCTTTGCTCCTTTCCAGTTAGGAATCAGTCTCTGCAGAGTGTCAGTTTTATTAATGTTCACCCTGTTCCTGTGACGTGAGTGATTCCAGACATCACTTACTGAAATTCTAATCAAAGGATGCTATTTTTCTGCGTCTCGTGAAGCACGCAGTTATGGATTTTGTAACATTTAAAGGAAGTTAGTAGTACTTGCACAGTTCAAAATCTTATCAAGATAAAACTACAAGGGCCCTTTAATAAGTCAAGAATTTTTTTCTGAAAGTGGGCTGGTTTTATTCACGATTCGAGTTCATCATATTATAGCCCGCTCTTCTGGCTACAAAACCCTATTTTCAACGAAATCTCCATTCAGTGCGACGTCCTTACGCCACCTTACTGGGAGGGCATGTATGCTTGCGTGGTACCACTCTACTGGTCGGATGTCGGATCCAACGTCTTGCTGCGCCAACAACCTCCCCATCATCCACGTACTGCTTCTCGCGGAGTGCAGCTTTTATTGGGCCAAACAGATGGAAGTCGGAAGGTGTGAAACCCGGGCTGTAGGGTGGATGGCGGAAAACAGTCCAATGAAGTTTTGTGAGCTCCTCTCGGGTGAGCAGACTTGTGTGAGGCCTTGCATTGTCATGGAGAAGGAGAAGTTCATTTGCATTTTTGTGGCACCTCGAATGAGAGCGTCCGCGCGTTCCAACACTGTAGGAGTCACAGCTGTGTACGGCCGGCCGGCACACGGGAGATCGGAGAGGTTTGCGCGGCATTGTTGCGATGATGATTGACGCCTCGCCCAACGACTCATCGTTCTTTTGTTCACTGCCAGCTCTCTGTAGGCATTCTACAGGAGCCTATGAATATCTGCGATGCCCTGGTTTATCGCCAAAAGAAACTCAATGACAGCTCCCTGATTGAAACGCAGTTCCGTTACAGACGCCATTTCGAAGGTTACGTATATTTCAGCCACCTATCGGAACTTCATGAAACCATAGCGGCTGAAGCGGGAGTATTCCACGTTGTTCCGCAACAAATTCCGCAATTTTTCAACCGATGTTGACGAGATAAGAAATGTGTTGCATTAACTTATTGAACGCCCCGGGTATATGTGCACATTTTTCGGGTAATATTTTGTCGTAACAGGTAAACAAAACGCAAAAAGTCTAATACTACGATTAATATGTATTGCCAGGCCATTAATGTGCAGCATGAACTCTGAGGGTACCAAATTCCCTCGGACAAACCCGAAAGCATTGAGCGACGTGGCGCAGCGGTTAGCATAGTGAACTCGCATTCGGGAGGAGCACGGTTCCGTCCCTAATGACCTCAATGTCAACGGGATGTTAGGCTCTAAAATTATCTAAAAGTTTTCCTTCCTTCAAATCCGTAATTAGTTCTACGGTGACACTTTACCCAGTTTTTTTCTGTAAGACTCCGCTGCTGTAGTAGTTGCAGGCTTCACGTTTTGCCCTTTTGTCATTGAAATGCATTTCATTCATCATCTTCAAATCTAGTCCGATGCTATGTGTTAGACCTTTCACGCGGCAGCCTCTGTTTTCACAAAAGTTTCCCTGAAGAGACTGTGTACCATGGAGGGTAGCTTCCATCATACTCCGCTTCAGCTACAGTTTCTCTACATTTTACTGCCACAGCTAATTCTTTAAAATTTCTTCTTGAGATATGAAATTACTGCCTCTTTATTTATTTTCCTTGTTATGTAAGTAATTCTACATGTTTCAATTGCCCTACGTTCTTTGATAATCGTTGTAGCTACAGCTGCCTCGTGAGTGCTGATACCAATTTCAATGTGGTGTCTTGATGAAGTCAGCTCTGTCTGTTGATCTTAGTTCCCTAATTACTGTTCTTCAGATCTATCTGTTCGATGTAATTATCAGACAAAATCATTTAGTTATCTTTCGGAGTACTTCACGACACGCCCAATATTGTAAGTATTCCACTCGATTTTTGGATCATTAAATACTCCACTAGTGATGATAGATTACTTAGGAAATATATGTACCGACAAGCTGTGCTTTCTTTAAATTTTTTATGTTACATCTGACGATAAGTCTGGTGTTCAATAGAAAGATGTGATTAAAAGTTTATGCTCACCATTCATACTGAGTCTTACCCAAAACAGTCTCGCATATAGCAACAACTTTTATCTCGGAGGATCTGAGTTTCTGCTGCGAAGAATATATCTCCTTCTTTTGATATTAGCTTGTCTTTTCCATGCAGCCTCTGATTTACCCCTAGTACAGTGGAACCTCTTTTGACGAGCACCTCCCACAGCGTGCAATTAGCAAAACGATCAAAACAAACTGTAAAAAAATATGACTTTCTTAACGAACGATGTTTCGCATAATGAGTGACGACGATTTAGTGTGACGCTGCTACCATCTTAGTGCAAGCTGTGATCACACATTTTTCTAAACTTGTGTTCGCAGAATTGTCTCTGAAGAAGACGACCGTAATAGAAAGGAAATGGCCTTATAAATGAAACGTAAAATAATTGGAAAACATGAAGGTGATGTGAGCGTTGCTGGTTTAGCACTCACATACAATCGCCCTATATCAACTATTTGCATTGTTCTCAAGAACAAGGACAAGATTAAGGAGATAGATATTTGAAAAGGAGTGACAAGAGTATCTAAACAGCAGTTTAGTATTATGTTGCTCCTTATATGGATAAATGAAAAGCAAGTGCAAGGCGACACTATTAACGAGAACATTAGTTGTAAGAAAGCGAGAATGGTTTTTGCCGACCTTGTTAAGAAGTTTCCAGGATCATCCGCCGCCGAATAAGTGCTTAAGGAGAGCCGTGGGTAGTTCCAGAAATTTAAGAGAAGAGCCGGCATCCAAAGCGTTGTGAGACATGGCGAAGCAGCCTGCTCCTTCACAGAGGCAGCAAGGAACTTCATCTGCAGCTTCAAGATGCTCGTAGATTCTTAGGGTTACCTTTTAATTGTGAATAGATGGGTCTATTCTGGAAAAAAATGAAAATAACAGCAGAAGAGAATGCATTTCCGGTCACAAGCCAATGAAAGGCCGTCTCACACTGCTATTCTGTGCCAATGCAAGCGGCGATTTGAAAATTAAACCACTGCTTGTTTCCCATTCAGAAACTCCACGATCCTTCAAGAAGTGTAAAGTACAGAAGAGCAGGTTAAATGTGATGAGGAGGTCCAACAACAAAGCTCGGGTGACAAGTGATCTTTTTTGTGATTGGAGCAATGAAGCATTTGGTCCTTCGGTGAAAAAGTATTTGTTTGAGATGAATCTGCCGCTCCATGTCTTGCTTGTTAGGTAAAACGCTCTTGCCAATTCTCCTGGCCTGCAAGAGCACTTCCTTGCAGCATTTCAGTTCATCGAGACACAATTTCTGCCTCCCAACACCACTTCGTTACTCCAGCCTATGGACCAGGAGATTATTTCTAACTGTAAGAATCTCTACGACAAAGCATTCCGTGAATTGTTTTGAGTTGACTGAAGCTACCAGTCTCACTCTCAGAGAGTTTTGGAAACAACACTTCAACATCGTTGCCTGCGT
This sequence comes from Schistocerca americana, assembly GCF_021461395.2. Lineage (NCBI taxonomy): Eukaryota > Metazoa > Arthropoda > Insecta > Orthoptera > Acrididae > Schistocerca > Schistocerca americana. Next base: position 574,321,898 of record NC_060120.1, read on the forward strand.
CAAGGTGATCGAAAAGGGGAGGAAGGAGCTTACCTAGAGAACTCTCACTTCTGCTTGGAAGTAGCTTTGGCTGGAGTGCGTTGACAGGACCTGTGGAGCCTGTAGTCAACGAGATTGTATCTTTGGCCAAGAGCATGGGACTAGGAGTAGATAACAGTTATATATATGAACTTATAGAAGATCACGGCTAAGAAATGACCACCGATGAGCTTGTGGAGTTGTAGTGTGTTTCACAGCATAAAGTTGTGCAGAGGAGTTCTTCAGAGGAGGAGGAGAAGGAGGAGGCGGCGTTAACAGCAAAGCAGCAATGTCCTGGCGCAATAAGAGAAATGCTGAAAGCATGGTAATCGATTGCATCTTATGTTGAAAATCATCTCCCCAATAAAGCAGTGGCTACGCGCGCTATAAATTTATTTTCGCCGAGTGTTGAAGCGTCTGCAGGAACCAATGACTAGATAGCTTCCTAGTAAAAAACAATTAGTTGTATATCGTGAATAATAAAGTACGTAATACCGTATGTATATTTTCTTTTAATAAATGGCATGAATAAGATAGAAGTTTTATTACTTTTTCTGCATGGAACGCATCGTATTTTGCATTAATTTATATGGGATAAACTGTTTCGATTAACGAGTCTTTCGCACTATGGTCGCTATGCGAGGTTGCACTATACATCAGTGTTGTAAACGTCGATTTTTTTGCCTTTCTGTATCTAGTATCGTGAATTGCAGTGTTTGTAGCGTTAAGCATGTCAGTCGGTAAAAACGGAATTCTTATAGGTTCATTTTAGAGGAATTCCGCGTTACTAAAGACACCTTAGTAGTTTTGTTTTCAACCAGACATGTTTCAGCACTTTTTGTCCTATCTTCAGTGGGTTTATTTATTTATGTTTCTTCTGAAAAACTGTTGTTACATGTTATTTTTAAAGAAACATTTGGCAAAAATATTTTTACCTGCTTGTAACAAGTTCTACATCCATAGTCTGCGAACTATGATAAGCATTTCAGGTGAACGGAAGGATTTGTGGGAGAATGACTGCCTAAATGTGCCTGTGCGCGCAGTCATCAGTCTAAGCTTCTCTACAATGTCCTTATGAGAACGATACGTTCCTAGATTTCTTCCTTAATACTGGTTCTTGAATCTTTATGTTTTCACGGAATAGTTGGAGTCTAGTCTCTAGCATCTACCATTTCAGATTTTAAATCATTTCTGTAACATTCTCGCGTTCGCCTTTACGAAGCCTAATCTCTGCTGAGGACATTTTCAGAGAGGTGTCCCGAAGTCTGAGTAGGAATAGTAGCCCATTCTTCTTCAAGAGGCGAAACCAGAGAAGGTAGTGATATTGCACGCTGGAGTCCAGAGCGAAGTCGACATTCCAACTCGGTGTACCGTTGCGTTTAGTTCTTGACTTTGGGCAGAGCAGGTCTGTTCATTTGAGGACTGTTGTCCACAAACCCTTGCGACACACACACTGATGCGACAACAGTCATAGGATACTTCCCAGTATCGTGTCGGACCTCCTCCTGCCCCGCGCAGTGGAGCACCTCGACGTGGCGTGGACTCATCAAGTAGTTAAAAGTCCCCTCTGTAACTGTCCATAATTGCGGAAATGTTGCCGGTGCGGGATTTTGTGCAAGAAGTGACCTCTCGATTACGTCTCATAAACGTTTCGTAGGATTCATGTCGGGCGATATGGGTGGCTAAATCATTCGCTCGACCTGTCAAGAATGTTCTTCAAACCAATCGCGAGCAATTGTGGCTCCGTGACATAGCGCTTCGTCATTCATGAAAATTCCATCGTTGTTAGAGATCATGAACTTCATGAATGGTTGTAAATGACCTTAAAATAGTCGAACATACTGAGGACCAAGTCTATTTCATGTAAACACAGCCCACACCATTGTGAAGCCACCACCAGCTTGCACAGTGCCTTGTTGACAACCTGGGTTTATGGCTTCGTGGAGTCTGTGCCACTCTCGAACGCTACCATCAGCTCTTACCAACTGAAATCGGGATTTATCTGACCAGGCCCGGTTTTCTAGTCGTTTAGGATCCAACCGATATGGTCACGAGCCTAGGAGAGGCGCTACAGGCGATGGCGTGCTGTTAACAAATGCACTCGCGTCGGCCGTCTGCTGCCATAGCCCATTGACATCAAATTTCGCCGCACTGTTCCATCGTATACGTTCGTCGTACGTCCCACATTGATTCCTGTGGTTATTTCACTCAGTCTTGTTTGTCTGTTAGCACTGACAACTCAACGCAAACGCCTGTGTTCTCGGTTGCTAAGTGAAGGTCGTCGGGCACTGCGATCTTCGAGGATAGATAATGACTGAAAATTTGTGTTCTCGGCACTCTCTTGACACTGTGGATTTACGAAATGGAATGTTACATGCGTCTAGCTTCAAGTATTATTCCGCGTTCAAAGACTTTTAATCCCCGTCGTGTGGTTATAATCACGACGGAAATTTCTTCACATGTACCAACTGAGTACAAATGACAACTCTGCCAACGCACTGCCCTTTTTATACCTTGGGTACGGGATACTGCCGCCATATGCATCCGTGTATATTGCCTCCCAAGAGTTTTCTCAGAGTACGCTGCTTTATGACAGAGGGCATCGTCATCCTGATAATCATCGTCTCCGAACTGTGTCTCTATTATAAGCAGTACACAACGCTGTGAAATGTGTTCGTATCTATCTACATTTAGCGTTTTCGTAACCGCAATAAGGGTACCACACCTTGACAACCAAAACACTCCCATACCATAACAACATCTCCTCTGAGCTTCATTGCTGGCACAGCACACGATGGCAGGTAACGTTTTCCAGGCATTCGTATTGTATTTATGTGGGGTATAGTGTGATTCACACTCCACTCCAGTCGTCCACTGTCCATGAAACGTCAGTGGACGGCCCATGATAAAAGAAGAACTAAACCGGTATGGAAAGGTGAGGTCATTTGTCACAAGTCATGTGCCACTTCACAAAAGTTCAGCAGTATTTTGTTGCACAGATAAATCTTATGATACATCTGCCTGATACAAAACACATTTTCACTGAATCCTCTTATTGCATCTTACCACCATAAATTTAATATGTTCAAACATTCCTTAAAAATGGAAAATTCTTGAATTCAGACTACAAGTAAACAAAATACCAATAGGTTCAATATAAATAAATAAAATATTTTTTTATAATACTGGCCAAAGTTAAATCACATTTCTGAAAACATATTTGATCAATCAGCGAATGCAACCTGGCAAAAACCACGTTTCTTCTGAAATCCTTTACTCCATCTTCCACCATAAATATAGAGCATTTCTCAAACATACGTTGAAAATGGAACTCTTCAGTTCAGATTTACAGATAAACAGCACTCAAATAGGTTCAATGTAAGTAAATAAAAGATAAATTTCTCATAATAATGGCCAAAGTGAATCACATAATTCTGAAAACATATTTGCTCAGTCAGCGAAAGCTCTTTAACATATTCAATATACTGGCGTCCGAAAAAAATAAAATACCATTACGTCAATATTAAAACTGCTGGGTAAATTAACGCCCGACTGCTACCAGATACAAACTCAACTTTTAAAAGACGCCGTAGCAAACCAGGAGGCTGCGACGTCTCAGAGGCTACGGTGAGACGGGAGCGGCTCGCCGCCCGCGCGCACGTACACAGCCCACGCGGAGAGGCTACGCCCGGTGGACCGGCGCGTAACAAACAACACCCCGGAGCAGCGGCTCCAAACGGTAGGAACAGCTCGGAAGGCCGAGAGGAAGAAATCAAATATAAGACATGCTTAATAATCATGGAAAATATGAAAATGCTCAGACCAAGACAAGAAGCTCAGCGTGAGCGTGGCCCCAAGCCCCAACCAAACCTGTCGTGTAACAACAATTTTACGATAAGAACCACTAAGGATTAATCGGTTAATCTTACAATATTATATAATAATTTAACATAATAATCACACACAATCCTCAGACACATTAACTTAAGTGGTTTAGAAGGTAACAGGGCTAACACTCAAACAGCAGCAATCGTAATAGTGTTTGAAACAAATATTACTTTTCCTGAAAGGGCAAAATCTCTCCAGAGCTCAATGACGCAAAGGAGCCAAGATTCACTGGGCCACTAGCATTTGCTTACCACAGCTGCCGGCAATTTTATACTCACTACATCAGTCAGGGAAGCAACAACTTCCAATACAACTCAGAAGCCAGACTCAACTTCGACCTCAGAAGTCAATTTCAACCTCAGTGGTCACTAACACACGTGGCGGCCTAGAACATATTAAAATTGAGGCCCAGCTGACAAATAAGCAGACACTGAACAAGCTGTAATTAAAAGAAATTTCAAAACATACAAATATGACACTCAAATAATATCAAACAGAGGCACTAAAGGGTAAAATCAATTCTTGAAACAGAGTGATGGAGAACCAGGCAATCCAACATAGCGGGAATAACTTCAACACGGGAGCACATTCGGCAATCAAGTAACGCAAGTAACGAGTACCTTACCTGCAAGAGTAGAACAGATGGCATTAGAAAATGAGCAGCACTCCAACACCCATATCATCAACCATGCCTCCTTAATGCAAGATAAATCGACTGCGTGTACATTAGGCCCAAGTATTTCCGACCAACACGACTTTAGTGACGACCGGCCGCTTAGACAATCGTGCGCTAATAAGCTCCGTACACAACTCGCCATACGTCGCATGTGCATCCCGTTATACCAGAGCCAACGCAGCCCCTGAGGACCGGCAACCCATATAACACCACAGAAGACGAGGTTGTCTATAGCCCAAGGCGTACCCAAAAGCACCATGGTAAACACCGGCTATTTACATACAAGGTAATGGAAACAGACATTCCGAGCACTAATTCCTGCTGGTGGAGCTCGAGCCACGGCCTGCAGGAAGTATCACTACGCCGAAACCTGATTGGCTGGAGACAGCTATTTAGGGTCTAGAACCAGGCCCAAAGTTCAGTTCACGCCAGATGCCGACCTCGTGTACTGCTACCGTTTTACGTCTTCAACTCGGAATTGGACTGTTACTAGTGTGTGAGTGTGTTACCACGAACCGTTGTGGAAAATTAGAAGTGAACTTTTGTTTGCCTCAATTAGGAGACTTTTTGCGTTATTGTTACCTTTCGTTTGTATGTTCAGTCATCAACCTTGTGTTTGTGGAAAATTGCGAATTGTCGGTCACAACACATCCTACTTCTCACTGTCCTGACTGCGACAGACTGACTCCATTGTGGTCAACGAGCTGCCCAAGCAACTATATCCAGAGACTCTAGTAACAGGCGACCGAAGCACCATCTGGCGACTGGACAGAGACGGATCGCGCCAGTAGGCAACGATGTAAAAACAGAACGAGCAACACGGGTCAGACCAGTGGCGGCGCTCTTTCCACCACGTCACGTGTAGCTTAGAACTTGTTACAGAAATCTGTATCTTATGAGGAGCTGCTTCACCATTTCATTTCACTCTTTTTAAGTCCCTAAGCACAGTCATTGTGCTTGCTCGATCAATGGTAGCACTTTGGAACTCACGAAAGATTTCTTCCTCTGATTTCATGCGATTTTTTAAAATCCAACCGCCGCAATGCTCGACTGGCTCTGTCCTTTAGCACATCAAGTCTGCCCGCTCTTAGTTTGGTTTTAGTTGTTCCTTCACGTTTTAACTTCACAATCTCATCACTAACAGTGAATGTGGGCACGTTATAACGGTTGAAACGTTCGTGACGATTTTTCTACATAGACACTCGACGATTCTTGCCCATTGATGGAAAAAATCTCCCATCCCAAAGGGTCATGCCATTTGTTACAGCGCGCTTTCACAAAACGGTGAAAACCACAGGATCCGTGTCTAAATAGTTTGGCTGCTTTTGGGAAAGGCACGCAAATAGCAGTCTGTTAAAATGGGTCCCCCTTCCTCTCACCTTCTGAGAACTCAGATACAATGCCCACAGTAGAATGAGCTTTGACATGAGGGCCTAGCTTTAAAAGGGTCATTTATTTTCTGGGGCGAGTCTCCACAGGTCACCTTTTTTTAGAACTCTGCTAGTTTCTCGCATTGTGCACTGTTTTCTGAAGCCCGAGGAAAAAGTTTGCTATGGGCGCCAGAGTGACGATGAGCCAAAACAATATGGGCCGGCAACACACCCGTCACGTCCGACTGGGATCGACACCTCATACCCTCTCGCCCCCAGTCATCGAGTGCTTCACAAATCGCTCCTAGTCCCTAGAGGATAACACAGAGGGGTATCTTACATCGAGTCCCCTGGTCAGTCTAACTGCTGATTTTCCAAAACCTCGGCTCACACAAGCGAAAAATCTCCAATACATGCCTTGAAACCCAATTAGAACATAGAGAAGAAGACTAAAAGATGGCTTGACTCTTACGATCTCTGTAGGTAATCTTGTAACTTCAAATAGTTGGTCGATCTGAACATGACTTTAATCGATGTTTAATTGGATTTGCTTACTAAAAATGAGAAGTGTCAGATTGAAAAAGGCCTGACGCTTCTCGTTGTGACCCCTGGTGTTCAATTGTGTATCATGTACGGGTTTCTGGATACTTTCGGTCAGATAGTGTATGACCATTCGTGCTGAGAGTCTTTGCATACCATCAGTATCCCTGTTAGCTGTATCTGATACGAGTCCCACCTACTTTAAAACGATCCTTGGATATGTCGCATGAGAGTTTGCACGGGGGCTTAATTAAATATAATTCAAATAATTTTAATTTTTAGATTTAGTAGCTGTCTGTTCGGTTACGCAGTCTCGTAACCGGTTGGCCCTAACTAGTATTAGTACGTAATCTGACTGCATAGAATAACAACAAAGAATGAAAGGAAATTTCCGTTACCACAATTAATTAATTAAGTCCCCAGCAACTATAAAAGCTACGAAACAAAAACTACGGAACAACAAAGCACAAGTGTAACTGTTCTGTGTGTGGAAGTGTGATTCAACGTACACATCTGGCACGGTTCTTCCTCAATAAGACAAGATATTTTAAATAACATTTACACTGAATTAATTAAAAAAAACTGAAATACTATAATTGCACATAGAAACCCGAATTACAGTCTAATACATGAACACAAGCCAGATGCTTTGTTGACTGAACCTGTGACCAAGAGGCATTGTTATTTAGGAAATTTAAAAAAAAAAACAAAAAAATGTTTTTTACCTTCATATATATTGACTAAAAATACACTCTGATCATTACAACATCTCCATTCGAACAACATCTGCTGTCTAGCCCATCAAAACAACTGCACAAGACATGGCCTCAAATAGTACAGCTATCAACATCCTCTCAGCAAAGCACTAACCACCACAACTTCTGAACCAGCACTGCCAGTGGAGGCGGCGGAATAAAACTCTTTGGCGCGATCTCTGCCGCTGTGACCCAGTGTAGCCACCTTTCATATGCCCCTCCTCCACGGGCTAGAATTTTATGGTATTTTTGCCAGGACTGGTGGTGAAAATACCACCAAATTCGTAAAAAAATACAGACAGAAATAAAAGATAGTATTAATAAGTAAATATCACATAACTAGATAAATTTTGGCTTTGCACTGGCCCTTCAATAACCTAATATATAAAATACAGTAGGGAATACAAATGCTTTCATACATGTGATTTTACATTATAGTTTACACAAGTATCATTCAATCAATGGCACCAGCAATGTCAAATAGGTGTAGGTAAGAGTCTCATAACATTTCACAAACAGTAAAGATACAAAAAATCAGTTTATACAAATATTCACATAAAATCCTTTCAATAGGTCATTAAACAAGTAGCACTCCTCAGAGTAGTTGACAGTTCCAACAGTAGCACCCAGCAATGGTCAACAGGTGCAAATAGCAGTCTCATAACATTTCATCAGCAGTATTTAAACGGCTCTAACAGTGGCACTCAGAAATGGCGAGCAGGTGCAGACACCAACAAGTGACATCATTTCAGTAGAAGCAGTTCCATCAGTGGCACCCAGGAATGTTGAACAGGTGCAGACAGTAACAAGTGACATCATTTCAGTAGAAGCAGTTCCATCAGTGGCACCCAGTAATGTTGACAGGTGCAGACAGCAACAAGTGACATCATCTCAGTAGAAGCAGTTCCATCAGTGGCATCCAGCAATGTTAAGCAAGTGCAGGTAACAGTTCATAATATTCACTATCACTAATCAGACAGTTCATCAGAGTTCATTAGCACAAATTAAACATTTCCAAGTGGCACCTATAATGTTGAACAAGTGCGGGTAACAGTCCATAATATTCACTATCACAAATCAGACAGTTCATCAGAGTTCATCAGCACAAATTAAACATTTCTAAGTGGCACCCATTAATGTTGAACAGGTGCAGGCATGAACATCAGTTTGGATGCACACACTAAACATAAAAATAATAATAAACACACAAACGATATCAGATAACTGTCATATTAACTATTACAAATACACAAATAACAGTAAACCTATAATATTTGTGGGTGTCAGTGCAAGCCACAACAAACAAGTAAAATAATATTTAGGAGATAGGTCGGTACCAATTATTTGGGTTAGGAAAGGAAAACACGTAAAACACACTCACTCATCTTTCATCCACATTAAGTGCTACTGTGTAATTGAATAGTGTTAACTGTGTAAACGCAATTCTGTCAAAGATTTGATGTTCGACATGTGTATCAAGTAGTAGTGGCAGCAATGTATAACAGTCAATAATAGTTAGTCAATGTCATAGTCATCATGTCAAGACCAATGTTTCCCAAGCCAAATAAAATGTACAGTTGCTGAACAACTGTCAGTGTGCCAAGATATGCAAATACTTCCTGTCTCCAAAAAAAGTATGTACTGCTTATTGATTTAACAAAGTGTGTGTAGACAATCTTCCTTCCACTTGAGTGTTCTAGTCTGCCATCTTCATCCTCCTTGTTCCATATAAACCAACAAAAAAATATGCTCCTCACTTACTTTACCTCTTATCCACCAAAACTCCAATAACCATCATCATCACATAATCTTAATACTTCAATAATACCTCTAACGTCGATACATATAAACCTTATCATCAATATCATTTACCTTACCTCTTGTCCACCAAAACTCCAATAATCATCAACTTTACACAATCTCAATACCTCAATAAGACCTCTTCAATACGTCGATACATATAAACCTTATCGCCAATATCATTTCACTTTCATAACAACTCTTTCCTCTAGTCAGTCTCCTCGAACAAGTACAGATAAAATCCTAGTGCAAACTTCAGTTCATCATCCCATACAATCCGAAGACACAATGTCCACAACCTCTGTGTAATCCATCTGACCCAAATCTTCTACTCATTATGAATTATAAAATACATTTTGGTTACCTTGTCCATCATTAAATGAAAGAAATGCATACATGACCTCTAACAGCCTTTAGTTCGAATAACTTTAAGTAAGTAAGTACGAGTACGGAGTGTGTATGATCATAATTTTTTACAGTGTGTACACCACTTCAAGAATCACGGCAAAACAGAAGCAAACATGTGGAGTATTTCTTGTGTCAAGTGTCACTTGCCATTTCAATTGCTCACGAAGAATGCAGTGTAATAACTGTCAATGGTCTAAACCTAGTGTTGGTATGTCATGTCGTTAGCTTCCTTCCTATTAGCATAAATTTATACAGCTTCCATAAAACCTCCAGCTCATGTGACTTCTATGAAGTTTCTTGTACTAATGTCGTTCGTCGAATTATAGCAGTTCATTTTCTTATCTTAAAATATAAAGCACTGAGCGAAGCAAAACATGCAATAGCGAGTAAATATACCGGTAGAGAACAGAATGTGGATGCAGCACAATTCCTACAACGAGGCTCTGCCAAGCGAACAATCTATAATTAATACCATAGTGTGACCTAAACTCCATGTTCATATACCGCATATCAGCATTTCTGTATACCAAATTAAAGAGTAGTTATGACAACAAACAGAAATGTATAAATATGCAATCCATATGCAAAGCAGCAAATATGTATCTTACATAATAAACAGGTCATTAGCATCATATCAGCATAAGCAAATAAATGTTCATATGTAATGTTAATAAGTAAACATGAAGGCGCAAGCAGATAAATCACAAAGTGTAACCTACAGACATAACCACATCGGCACAATTAATCAGGTGACAATTATAATTTAAATAAATAAGCACAGCAGACACATAATAGAAAATTATGACATCAGTGAAAAAGCATTGCAGCCAAGCGATGCATAATATACACAAGTAACAACCCTGTTCATTAATCAATCATTGTCAATATCAGTTAACACGAAGTATGAATCACGTAATCGCGAGCAGTACGTACCAAGTGTAAATATGTTACCTGAAAAATAAACTCAATTAATAGTTACCTTTTTAGTTTATTACTTTCTTCTTCGAAATTACATTCTTCCTGAAATTTTCTCGATAGCAAGTCCTCTCAACGTCGGACACACACAGAATTTACCTGAAGTTCTTAAATATTTTATACAATCGTATCCTGAAAAATACTGAACGTTAATAACATAATTCATCAAGTCACTATAGCTTTATACTGAATTTAATCGGAGAAATTAGACTGTGTATTTGTTTACGGCTGTCAGTGCATTCGCACTGAGCGCTCGATCAGCTGTAGGTACGCGTGACGTAGGAAGTAATTGTTTGCGGTCAACGACTGCCTTGTGCGGCGCGCAGACTTGACTGTTGCTTTGAGTATGTGCCGCCGCCGGAACACGGCGCGGTATCCTTGTATTCTCTGCATGTTTACGTGTAACTGTTGTTTTCTCGAAAGTATGTCATTCCACAAAAATTTTAACGTTCGATATATGATGTATTCCCTTAGAGCGCCGAGATTTAAGAGTTTCTACTTCGACAGTGTTATGAATAATTTCGCGAACTCTATATGGACCGTTATAAAGCAGAAAAAATTTGCGACACAACCCTTTTCCTTTGTGGGACAAACGGTGAGACCTAATTAACACCTTTTGACCAACTGACAAGGTTTTTAAACGACCAGGACGCTTAGCTGATTTATCTCTTCTAGCAGCCGCAGACGCATTATTTTGTAGAGCCAGGTTGACAACTTCAGAATGCCGCAGTTTCCGTGAAGGCGGAAAAGGAACGATTTCAGAAATGCGATTTGTCGGTGCTTTGTTTTTTAATATCAATATAGGCGGTAAAGAAGTTGTATCATTAGGGAGTTCATTCAGAATGTTTTGAAAAATATAAAGATACTGATCCCACGTTCTGTGATTCTGATGACAATAAAGTCGACACAATTTATTGATTTCCTTCATCCATCTCTCTGAAGCGTTAGATTGAGGGTGAAAAAGTGAAATGAAAATTGGTTTAATCTTACGACGCCATAGAGTACGAAGCCAAATTTTAGAGCGAAACTGTGATCCATTATCTGATATAACCTTATCAACATGACCCACTTCTTTAAGAAAATGTTTGATGAAAGCGTTAGATACTGAACGAGCTGTTGCTTTACGTAAAGGTGTAAAACACACATATTTTGATGTCAATTCCACTGCTGCCAAAATGTACGCAAAACCGTCAGTAGAACGAACCATTGGAATGAACAAATCGACTGCAGTCATCTCCTTTAATTTCGCTTGAATGATAGGAAACAACGGAGCTCTGTGAGAAATAGTTGGCGGCTTAGCCTTATGACATAATTTGCATTTGGCAAGAACGGATCGAACACGTTTTTCCATATTACTGAAGTAGCAATTTTCTCGTAGTTTATGAAAGCATTTTCTGAGACCAAAGTGTGCATAACTGAAATGTGTATACCAAATCAATTTATTAACCCACTCATCAGGAATACAAACTATTTTGCTCCTTAGCGATGTCCTGGAGCGAAGACGAAATAAAATTTTCAAACGCAACACCTTGAATATACATCAAACAATAATTGTTTTGTTTGCAGTCCTCCTCAGCACTTTGTTTCAAACCCATAGGTGCATGTGATAAAGCATCAGCGATAATATTTGAAGAACCCTGTATGTAAACAATACTAAAATCAAATTCCTGTAGATACAGCGCCCATCGTGACAATCTTCCATGTGTTAATTTTGTTGACATAAGAAATTCCAGAGCTCGATGATCGGTGTAAACCTTAGTATGTCTGCCATACAAAAATATGCGAAATTTTGTGAAAGCCCAAATAACAGCCAAGGCTTCAAGTTCCGTAATCGAACAATTCTTTTCTGATTTAGAGAGAACACGACTTGCAAATGCAATAGTTTTCTGTACTACAACGCCGTTTTCTTCTATCTCTTGAAATAAATGTGCACCTAGGCCTTTGTATGATGAGTCCGTCGCCAAACAAAAATCTTTAGATAAATCCGGATGTGAAAGAAGTGGAGCAGCAACTAAAGCATCACGAAGTTGTTCAAATTCTGATTGAGGTTCCTCATCCCAACACCAATTAGAATTCTTTCCAGATAGTTCACATAAACGAGGTGTGGTCAAATCGTCCAATTTAACAAAGTGTCTAAGAAAATTACAGACACCAAGGAAACTACGAATATCACGTTTTGTAGTAGGAACAGCATAATTACGAATAGCGTCTAGTTTCTCTGGATCAGGAAGAATACCTTCTGTAGAAATAATATGACCAAGAAATTTCACCAAAGGACGATCAAATTCAGATTTTTCCAAGTTCACTGTAATGCCAACTCTTGCAAAAATACGTAATAATGAATCCAAAATTTTGGTATGCTCACCCCAAGAACGTTTAGCAATAAGAATATCGTCAACATATGAAGTAATATTGTCACGAAGATAAACAGGTAAAATTTCGTTTAAACTACGAATGAATGCTGCAGAAGATATAGTAGGTCCAGACGGTAATTTCCGAAATCACTTTTGGGTAAAATAGTCATATCCGGTTATTCTTTACCGAGTCTCTAGATAGACTGATAGTTGAAGAGTTGTTTTGATAGATACAAAGAATAGTAAAAGAGTACGCAGCAGTGCAGAAAACTAAAAGGGAAATAGCACTACTACAGCTCGGGGCCCTGTGCACACTACGGCACATATTCACTTAGCGTAGTGAATCCCCTGAGGACTTAAATAGCCGCACATAAATTCCAGTTTGTGACTTAGTGGCCAATTTGATGTAAGTGCGTCCATAAATTGATCTAACCATGAACATGGATGTATGTCATTCTTAGAATTGCGAAAGATCTTAAATTTCCGAACAGTTAAAAAGTGTTTATAGTCAAAGTTTTCGCCTCGTGGCGACAAAGACCTACCGCGTCTGTCCCAGTCCGAATGAAAGAAATTTTCTTCAAAGCCCTTGCTATCTATGATTCTAAATTTCTTCTGCTGTCTCTTCCTACGATTTCGCTTTCAATTTGTTTGACTTGCTTTCGTAACGCCTCAAATTCCCTTTTAACGCATTCATTAAATTTTCCCTGATTTTCAACATATTTATTTATGTTCTGGTACTCTTCGGTTTCTGCAAATTGCAATGGAGCTGTATCATCTGAATCTCTCTCCCCATTTAAACTAAGACTTGTCAATTTATCTTAAATCTCCTCAACTCTTTCCGATAAGTCACCTATCTGTTCTTTCTGTTTATTTACGTCTTCCGTAAGTGTCGCGACTCGGGTTTTGGTATTGACCCATTTAGTAGTTAACTGTTCATACTGTTGCGTTAGGTTATTTATTCTGTCAATTGGTACTGATTCCTCGATTCTTTCAAATATTTCTTCCTTATCGTGTGTACGTTGTAAATGTAACTCTGAAAATTTTTGTACTATCACGCGATCTCTTTCTTCCTGTTCTCTATCCTGTTCCTTTTGTCTAATTTCTATTGAAATTAATCTATTACTGTGAGCATTCAAAATTGGTTGTACTTCTTCTCTAATTTCTTTCTTTAATTCATCTTTCATGTTTCTGAAACATGTCCCTATTCGTGAATCTAACCGTGTTTCCATTGTTTCCATCTCTGTTTTAATTGTTCCTATTTGTGAACCCACTGTTTTTAATTCAGATCTTAACTGTGTTTCCATTGTTCTCATATCAGTTTTAATTGTTCCTATTTGTGATCCCACTGTTTTTAATTCAGATCCCAAATTTAATATTGCACTCATCAACTGCTCTATATTAACTGGTTCGAAATTCTTTTTGCCCCTAACATTTCCCATAAAACTAACTTCCTTCATCATAGCAGTAAAGCTATCTGTGTTCGATACTATTCCAGAATCTTCTGTCGTTAATCTCGTATTCTGAAAATTTTTTGATTGTGAAAAATTTTGAACTGGTTCTGGACTATTTTCCCGAGTTATTAAATTGTTTTCAAATTCATTATTCATCATACAGTTCGCCATGTTAACAATTTCGTCATTCTGACTATCCACCATTTTTGCCTTTTTCATCGATCGCGTAATCATTTACAAAACATACAAAACTCGTCACTATACGAAAATTGCACACAATATGACACTTTATCACCAATAATACCATTCATACGAAATGCTTCCCTCAAACATGATTAACGAACAATTGAAATCTTCATAATTGCACAAAATTGTCAAACGCATATACAAGACATCAAAAATTAAATTCTGCAAAAATACCATTAGAAGAAAGACAACTACAAATGTTCATTACCAAATCTACACATGCAATATAGACTACAATTACTAAACTACAAATTACTACAACAATACTATTGTCTGCTATTTTTACTATCAAAAGAATTCCAAGGGACGATCCTGGCAGGGTCGCCATGTGCATGGGGGCTTAATTAAATATAATGCAAATAATTTTAATTTTTAGATTTAGTAGCTGTCTGTTCAGTTACGCAGTCTCGTAACTGGTTGGCCCTGACTAGTATTAGTACGCAATCTGACTGCATAGAATAACAACAAAGAATGAAAGGAAATTTCCGTTACCTCACTTAATTAATTAAGTCCCCAGAAACTATAAAAGCTACAAAACAAAAACTACGGAACAACAAAGCACAAGTGTAACTGTTCTGTGTGTGGAAGTGTGATTCAACATACATATCTGGCACAGTTCTTCCTCAATAAGACAAGATATTTTAAATAACATTTACACTGAATTAATTAAAAAAAACTGAAATACTATAATTGCACATAGAAACCCGAATTACAGTCTAATACATGAACACAAGCCAGATGCTTTGTTGACTGAACCTGTGACCAAGAGGCATTGTTAGTTAGGAAATTTAAAAAAAAATAAAAAAATATTTTTTACCTTCATATACACTCCTGGAAATTGAAATAAGAACACCGTGAATTCATTGTCCCAGGAAGGGGAAACTTTATTGACACATTCCTGGGGTCAGATACATCGCATGATCACACTGACAGAACCACAGGCACATAGACACAGGCAACAGAGCATGCACAATGTCGGCACTAGTACAGTGTATATCCACCTTTCGCAGCAATGCAGGCTGCTATTCTCCCATGGAGACGATCGTAGAGATGCTGGATGTAGTCCTGTGGAACGGCTTGCCATGCCATTTCCACCTGGCGCCTCAGTTGGACCAGCGTTCGTGCTGGACGTGCAGACCGCGTGAGACGACGCTTCATCCAGTCCCAGACATGCTCAATGGGGGACAGATTCGGAGATCTTGCTGGCCAGGGTAGTTGACTTACACCTTCTAGAGCACGTTGGGTGGCACGGGATACATGCGGACGTGCATTGTCCTGTTGGAACAGCAAGTTCCCTTGCCGGTCTAGGAATGGTAGAACGATGGGTTCGATGACGGTTTGGATGTACCGTGCACTATTCAGTGTCCCCTCGACGATCACCAGTGGTGTACGGCCAGTGTAGGAGATCGCTCCCCACACCATGATGCCGGGTGTTGGCCCTGTGTGCTTCGGTCGTATGCAGTCCTGATTGTGGCGCTCACCTGCATGGCGCCAAACACGCATACGACCATCATTGGCACCAAGGCAGAAGCGACTCTCATCGCTGAAGACGACACGTCTCCATTCGTCCCTCCATTCACGCCTGTCGCGACACCACTGGAGGCGGGCTGCACGATGTTGGGGCGTGAGCGGAAGACGGCCTAACGGTGTGCGGGACCGTAGCCCAGCTTCATGGAGACGGTAGCGAATGGTCCTCGCCGATACCCCAGGAGCAACAGTGTCCCTAATTTGCTGGGAAGTGGTGGTGGGGTCCCCTACGGCACTGCGTAGGATCCTACGGTCTTGGTGTGCATCCGTGCGTCGCTGCGGTCCGGTCCCAGGTCGACGGGCACGTGCACCTTCCGCCGACCACTGGCGACAACATCGATGTACTGTGGAGACCTCACGCCCCACGTGTTGAGCAATTCGGCGGTACGTCCACCCGGCCTCCCGCATGCCCACTATACGCCCTCGCTCAAAGTCCGTCAACTGCACATACGGTTCACGTCCACGCTGTCGCGGCATGCTACCAGTGTTAAAGACTGCGATGGAGCTCCGTATGCCACGGCAAACTGGCTGACACTGACGGCGGCGGTGCACAAATGCTGCGCAGCTAGCGCCATTCGACGGCCAACACCGCGGTTCCTGGTGTGTCCGCTGTGCCGTGCGTGTGATCATTGCTTGTACAGCCCTCTCGCAGTGTCCGGAGCAAGTATGGTGGGTCTGACACACCGGTGTCAATGTGTTCTTTTTTCCATTTCCAGGAGTGTATATTGACTAAAAATACACTCTGATCATTACAACATCTCCATTCGAACAACATCTGCTGTCTAGCCCATCAAAGCAACTGCACACGACATGGCCTCAAATAGTACAGCTATCAACATCCTCTCAGCAAAGCACTAACCACCACAACTTCTGAACCAGCACTGCCAGTGGAGGCGGCGGAATACAACTCTTTGGCGCGATCTCTGCCGCTGTGACTCAGTGTAGCCACCTTTCAAGTTTTGCAAGCAATCTCCTTGGTAGACCAATAGCAGTATTGTACGAATGAAATCGCTTTATCTGCAATTTAGCCTATGAGATTATTATCTTTTATACCACAACAAATTTTTATTAAGAAGTATTGGTATCCGGTGGTTTTAAGTAACGTGCAGCTACTCACGGAGGTCCAGTGTGTGTTGTTCTTATTGAACGGCAGTGAAGCATAGTAGATATGTTAACCGATATGGAACCGATATGAACTGGAAAGAACATTAGTTCCAGTAATGGTCACCAGGTGCAAATCTGGCACTGTACACTGTTTTTAAGATGGTATGATACCCACACTGTCATCTGACAAGCCGTTAAGTGAGTGAACAGTACGGATATCGAGAAGATGAGGGACCGTGCGCTGTTAGTGAATTTGTTTAATGTGAACGGCATCAGTGCTGCACTGAGAGAGTATCGCTTACTGAAATCTCTGTGGAGATGCCCGATGTCATTAAATGGTTTAATGATAATGAAATTCGAAAACATTGTTGAGCTTGGTGTGGCGCCTGGGTAGAGGAAAGTGTCCTGTATCTGTGGAATCACTGATGAGGTTTCTATTGCTGTAACTGACCATGCAGCATATGCTCCTACTAATGTTAGTGCTGGTGCAGTGTCACGAGAATTGTCAATCCCATGCTAAACTGCACGGAATTTTTTCATGTCTATTTCACTCTGGTACCTTTAAGAGATGCAGACGGTGCATCAACTGAAACTTCATGATTCTCAGCGATGTTCTGAAAATGCTCTTCGGTTTCTGGCCCAAATCAGAGTTGATGACTTGTGACCGGAACAGGGCGCTGTGAATATAAAGAACTGCCGAATTCGGGGTACTGTTACACCGCGTGTTGTGCACGAAGGGCCACTGAACTCGCCACCTGTGTCTGTGTGGTGTGGATTCACTACTCCTTTATTCTTAGCCCACCATTATTTGAATGAACCCAGAGGAGCTGTCAGGTGTCCTGTGACATCTGGGCGTTATCGAGACATCCTTGTACACCATGTGATCCCTGCTCTGGAAGAAACCATTGTTTTCATGCAGCATGAGGCAACACTTCATGTCGCTCGCCCAGGGAAAGATCCACATAATGCAACCTTCCATGAACGTGCCATTTCCAGAGGTTTTCCGGATGCTCGGTCTGCAAGATCACCATCCCCTGAATCCATGTGACTTTTGGCTCTGGTGGTATATAAGAGAACACGTTTACCAGGGACGCGTTCGGGCTCTACCTGATCTGAAGGCCAGTATTAAACGAACACGTTGGTCACCAGAACTACTTCGAGCAACTGTTGATCGCGTCGTTTTACGGACTCAGCATCTCGTCGACGTCTTCGGTGCTCATTTTGAGCGATGTAAGCGGCAATTAATAATAAAATCAACGCTAAGCCTTTTTCGGTTATTTGACCTTTTCTGCCCACGTCCTGTTCCTGATTCATTACATATGAAAACATTTCTATACGTCTTTATTGCATTCACAGTACCAGATTTACACCTGGTGGCCATAACTGAAACTAATGTTTTTTTCCAGCGTAAATAGGATTCGCGTTAACGCATTAGAACATCTACCAAGTTCGGCTGCCATCCGATAATTATACCCCACACTGGACCTCTTTGTGCAGCTGCACATTAATTATGACCACCCACTGCTACCTCTGGCTTATTTAGGCAAGTATTCATTTCTGCTGTTTACCACTTTCCTTCGAATTCATAGCTTCTGAAGAATCGTAGATTAGAATTTCTCCTCAATACAGTCTTTGTCTTGCACATACCATAGCACGACAGTAATTTGTCAGAGGTGAGGTTCATGATATCTCTAACTCAACTGCTTGTAGTGCACCATGTTTTCGAGCAAATATTTCTTTCTGATTTATTAAAAAAGAGTGTAGTCCTGAGGTTTTAATACTTCACGTGCATGCGAATACAGTCTCCTGGCGGTAACACAAAATAAAATGTTCTCCGTCCTCCTGCCGTGTCAAGTGAATAAAATGCCACAAGCTTTTGACCAAGCACTCCTTGGCCATTGTCAGTCGATATAATATACCAATTGACAATGGTCAAGGAGTGCGTGGTCGGAAGATCGTGACACTTTATTCACTTGACGCGGCTGGACGTCTGAAACATTTTATTCTATATCTCAGGCGTTTGTAGAAGCCTCAATCTGTAGCCATTTAATAAAAACAAATTATACAGCATGAACATTAATAAAACTGAGAAACCTCAGGGGCAGATTTCTGACTGGAAATGGAGGAAGAAAGGTACTACGAATACGTGACCGGAAATGCACCGTTGCTACGGTAGATGGCACTGACGAATGATTGTTCCTCCGGCCACGTGCCGTCTGTTCCTTGTGTGTTTCAGGCTGTGTGATTGACGCAGCGCACCGGGCAGCTGAATGGTCCGGTATTCATGTTAGGAGCAAGCTGCGATGTGTCTGTATACCGCCAAGTAGATAGAAATGGTGGAGACGCAGCACGGCTATATCAAAACTAGAATTCCCCCTCCCCACTCCTCCCTCACCAGACACCAACCACATCACTCCATAGTTCTAGCCCTTCAAGCCCTTTTGGGCGTTTTTTTGATCACGGGCTCTTTCAGACAGACCGACGTGCTGGGAGGCGGCGCACTGTGCTTACACCAGATTTAAAGCACTGGCTTCAGGATATTGAGGCCCACCCTAATACAAGCTCAGCAAGTGGCCCACCAAAATGGCGTATCCGAAAGTACTATTACATGTATTCCGCATGGCAACCGCTACTATCCCTATCACCTGCAGCCCCATGGAGGCCACTTTGGACGTTTGTTATGACGTGGATGTGCTACAGCTCTGAACTGTGTTCCGGGACGATCTGTTGCCGTTGCCTCTTCCGGACACACGTTAATGGGGCCTTTTTCTCCCATTTCCTTTCAGGAATCCGTCCCTACAGTTTGTCGGTTTTATTACTGTTCACCCTGTATAACATTACTGAAGAGATAATGAAGTTATCTCTGAGCTATGCACCACCATGAACTTGGAATATCGTCGCTGTCTCAAAATGGTCGTCGTTAGTTTAACTACAGATATAAGCAAGGGTATGGGTTTGAAATGTCTCATTACTGTTTCAGTTTCGCTATGGTCGCGGGTTCGAATCCTGTCTCGAGCATGGATGTGTGTCCTTCGGTTAGTTAAGTTTAAGCAATTGTAAGTTCTAGAGGAGTGATGACCTCAGATGTTAAGCCCCTTAGTGCTCAGAGCCATTTGACCTATTTGAACTATTTCAGTTTAATATAGCGATAAAATTAAATAACACGTGTGAATACAGATTTATGTGTCCATTTAGAGAATCTGACGAGTGCAGCATTGATTAACTATTTAAATTAGAATACTGATATATAGTATAAGTTCCATATAAATACAGCCTGCAGTCTTACAAACGGCTCTTAGTCCGAGGTTTCATATGTAGATCGAAAAAATGACTGACTGCTCTACGAAAAGTAATGTGACTCTGGTGTTAATTATTGAATGAGATATAAGAGGAGTTCAGAATTCATTTAGGCTTCGGAAAATTGTATAAAAATTAATTTCCGGCGTTGTAGTGAGTACCTGCGAATTGATTTTACGTGTTACTATACGTTTTGCTGCGTGTAAAGGCAACTTTCATTGACACCTTGACGGCGACGCGAAAGGCAGATTTACTGAAACACTGGTCAGGCGCGTTAGTAACTGACAGCACCACAGATTAGTTCCGGGGAGGGCGGAAGTCGCATCTGCTTCAGCGCTGCGCTCTCGCTCCAGTACAAAGCGGCCCTCGGTTGCAGCCAGAAGCGATCGATGGCCGCCCACACAACCTGCGTCCGTTCACATCCCATGTTCGTGACTGCTGGCCATTGGCCTCTTCCGCTTAAACGGAATGGTAGCACCCCTCCTGGAATGCAAGCTTCGCTTCGTGGACGTTATTATCTCCCTGAATCAATGGCAGGCTCGGTAGTGTATCCGGTGTGAACGTAATAAACAACTAACGCGTTATATCTGACAACACATACAGCTACATAGACACTGTGTATAACTGGGGTGAGTAACAAATTACTGACGTCGGGTAACCACGTGAATTGTTTCCTCCCACTTATACATATCATTATGGACAAATTATTTGAGTTACATACTTAATCTATTCGTTATTCGATTCACTTTCTTCACTCCTTCCAATGGTAAATGACAAGCTGATAAGTCTACTGCACGAGCATCAGGTGCGAAAATATCATACTTTCAAATATTTATATAAAATTGTGTTGCTACACAGAAAGTATTAGGCCCTAATGTTCTCAAAATTTTTGAACCAGAATGTACTTTAGAGGTTTCCTCCTCACTTTGATCGAAGCTGGTAACCATTTCTCGTAGCCCAGATGAAGTGCTTCTTTACAAGAAAATCAATGTCGCAGTGATTCCACTACGATATAGTGCTACTCAATTCTCTCTTTCCCATCATTTATTCCGACTTGCGGGGTCTGCTGTTTAATCGGATGTGGCTTAATTTTAAGGGTTAAGGGGTGGCCAGATGCCCTTCCTGTCGCCACTCCGTACCCCCCCCCCCCCCCCCCCCCCAGGGAAAGAATTAGTGTACCCCAACTGCCTGCATCTAGTGTAATCCATGGAATAGTGCGAATGTGTTCAGATGTCTGCGAGCCATGTAAATGAGGCGGAAAGTGGTGGGGACCAGCGCGGTATTCACCTAGTGGTATGTGGAAAACCGCCTAAAAACCACACCCAGGCCGTCCGGCGCACAGGCCCTCGTCGATAATCCGCCGGGAGGATTCGATTTGGGGCCGGCACACCTACCCGAGTCCAGGAAGCAGCGCGTTAGCACTCTCGGCTACCCTGGCGCGCTATAGCGCTACTCAATTTATCTAATTTAATTCATGTTAGCTTCTTTTGCCCTCTATGATTTATTCTCTTGCGGTGTAGCTGACTTTCTCCCCAAGTGCTATGTGATCCATTGGCTATACCCCTTGCTGAGTTCTCTCGAATGAATGCGTAGAGGTTTTAAAAGTGATAAAGTTTCTAGTATATATGCTATTATGCAATATGTTTGAAACATGTTTAGTCAATATGCTTGATTCTTCACAGGACAAACCACTCGAGCACTGTAGGAAAATTATAAGAAAATGTTTTTGTTTTTGTTAGCTACCACTCTTCTTACTGATTTGATGCGGTCTACTGAGAGTTCCTATCCTCTGCTTGTCTCTTTATATGAAAACAACACTGGCACCTGTTTCCCCCAACTATTTGTTGGCTATATTTAAATCACTGCCTCTGTCTAAAGTCTTTACCGCCTACGGCTCCTCTACTACCACAGAAGTTATTCCCCGCTGTCCGAATCATATTTCCGCCATCATTCTTGTAGTCAGTGTAATCTGTGTATTCTTTTCCTCGCCGATTCTGTGGATAACTGCATTTTTTTAACTTCTTAGTCGAAAAATGCAGCACTTCCCGACACATGTTGTAATGAACTTCATTAATTTTCTGAAATTATGCCCTGTTTTTCTGAGAAGCCTTATAAATCGGTCCAGAGACGCATGGAAAATGCGTCTACCAATGACAGCGCCGCAAAAGGGGAACTCCACTGACATAAGCCACTTTGTCAAAAGGCCGATTGTAAGGGCCCGACACCTGGGAACGAGCATCTTGGAAACGGCAGCTGTTCTGCTGCCACCGAACTGTCGTGAGCATCTGTTTGTAGCGGTTGATGGACGGCAAAATCATGACCATGCCACATAGTATTGGATATCCAAGCCTCAACACAGCACACGGAGGTCGGAGGGTTTAAAGGACAGGAGACGATCTGCGGATCTGAGATAAGAGTAGAATGTTGGCGCAGGCACGAGCCTTTCGAAGCACGCCGTTCAGCGCACGTTGTTGAACATGCAGCCTCACAGCATAAGACTACTACATGTTGCCATGTTTGTCAAACGACATTGACAATTATGATTGCAGTGGGCACAGAATCATCTAGAATGGGACGTGGAACAATGTCAACCATTACTGTGGCATCTCCATCGTACTTCAAACTTACGAGGTACTTGCATGAACTCGGGGCGTCTCTTGATTCGCGTCGACGGGCAATAAATCCAAAACCTGCAGTACGCATCCACGATTGCTTTCGACCTCCAGCGGGAATCTCAAAGTAGCGAGCATGGAGGACGTGGACGGAACTGCGGATAAGTGGTGGCGCTCGGTGGGAATGTGAGCCGACCGTGGAGTGTACCGGGATAATCTGCGTATTTTCGACGAACACTGTATCCGGTTGGCACAATGCTTAACGGAACTGTCTAGAAAGCAGAAGATCCCGGGTTCGAGTCCCAGTCAAGCAATCATTTTCGCTTGTCGCGACTGATTCACCCATCAAGTCCCGCAGTGTAGTTGATATCATTTCCTCCCCCCCCCCCCCCCCCCCCTCGCCCTTCATTTTACATAAAATTACAAACTACTCTCCAAAGCACGGCAGGCTGGAGTGGTGGAGCAAGTGGACCATAAAACTGACGAATGTCAACGTAGATTCCGGAAAAAGCGGTACTGCGTCGAGCAGGTCTGCACTCTGAAGATAGTGTAGTGAAATTACGTCTCTAAGGACTTGGTATTGATCTTCTTCGACTTTAAGAAAATCAGTGATTCCAGCTGTTACGTCTGCCACAGATGGCCCCTGCCAGGCAGACTACACTCAAGACACCCCTGTGTACTAGATAACATACACAAGCACTCGCAGGCGCAACCAAGAGGAAAACAATTCTTCAAAACCAGCTCCAACGGACCTCACCGACGCTCTTGATGAATGGTCGTCTACAAGTTATTTGTTTTTGTGTGTATATAGTGATTGTTCGAGAAGTGTAGTTCAGTTTCAATAAACGACATTATTCTGAGTGTTCTACAATACTGTGTATTCTCCTCCAGCTAACAGAAAATGTTGTTTGACAACTTGATAGAATTTAGAGTGGACAGAAGAACAGTGGGAATTTTCAAGTAAATTCTAATGCAGACATATTCAATGGAGAAATTAATAACAATACTCCCGGAAGAGTTGTTACTTAAAAATTGGCGTCGAAAAGGGTGATGGTTTGTCCTCAGTTCTCTTAAACTGCATGTTGGAATATGTCGGAGATCAGGAAAAGAATTTAGCCGTAGAAGGATTACTGAATAAAATTCTCATTGGCTGTTCAAAGAAAGGGGTTATAGTCCACTGCCTTTCATTCTCTGAGGACCTGGAGATCCTCTACAGAAACCGGGAGAGCTATTGAACAAATAAATGTACCGAAGGAGCAAGCTGAAAAGCTGGGACCGAGAGAGGTGGCGCAGTGGTTAGCACACTGGACTCGCATTTGGGAGGACGACGGTTCAATCCCGTCTCCAGCCATCCTGATTTAGGTTTTCCGTGATTTCCCTAAATCGTTTCAGGCAAATTCCGGGATGGTTTCTTTGAAAGGGCACGGCCGATTTCCTTCACAATCCTTCCCTAACCCGATCTTGCGCTCCGTCTCTAATGACCTTGTTGTCGACGGGACGTTAAACACTAACCGCCACCACCACCCTGAAAAGCTGGTCTCATATTTCCATCGAGCGGGATAGCGAAGTGGTTAGCACACTGGAATCGCATTTGGCCATCGTGATTCAGGTTTTCCGTGATTTTCTTAAATCGCATACGGCAAATGCCGGAGAGATCTTTCGAAAGGGTACGGCCACTTTTCTTCCCATCCTTCTCTAGTCCGAGCTTGTGCTCCTACTCTAATGACCACGTTGTCGACGGGGCATCAAAATTCTTCCTAGAAACAAAGAACAAAACCAACACCTAAAAACGCCTCTTCATCCAACAACAGGGTTCGGAAAAATAGACAAAGAGGGCAATTTGAAATATTTTGGTGAAATAGCACAAATGAGAACTACCGCATAAGAAGCCAACGGCAGGAAGAAAGAGAATATGGCAGCTGATTTTTCGTAGGACGCATTCCCTATACAGGACAAAGGCAATGTCACGAGAAAGTAAACTGAGACAACATAATAAAACCGAATGTGTGTACGCAAGTGAATGTCTAATTACGACAGGAAAAGCTAGACGGAGAAAAGCTGATGAATTTCAGTACAAGATCTTTCGGCAAATGATGTGTCTTAAACACAGACTGCAAAAAGAGAAGAGATATACAGGAATATTGGACGAATGATGGAATCGATAAGGAAATGATGATTTAAGTTCTGCTGACATGTGTTCAGATGGATGTACCCAGCTGCCGAAGCAGGTTTATATGTTCTAGACAACAGACCTAAAGTCTCCGATAAATCTCTATACGCGGCATATGCTTCACGAGAGAAATCACAAGTGTACTGATGTTTTTAAAAAGTTTATATCCTTTATTTTCTAGTCACAGCGGCGTGGTTTTACAGTATGACTAGTTTCGGTCTCCCCGGCTCATCTGCGATTTATATACTGTTGTGATCAGTAGTTTCGATACAGACACGACGGATTGCTGACGCCTGTACATAGATGTAAAGATCATCGGGGAGATCGAAAGTACTCATACTGTAAACAACGTGCAGTTAAGACTGGAAAACAAAAGCTCCGTAATATTTTTGTAATATTCGCCTATAAATGGTTCAAGGATGTGCTGAAGGAGCTCAAGAACATTGATTCAGGAGTAAATTTCTAATCGATCAAAGTACTGGTTAATAATCAGCAACTTTAAGGGCTTCCTCGGAGACAAAAAAAAAAACTGAACAGTGATTGGAGAGAGGATAGAAGGTAGGCGGCTAAAGAAAAAAATAAAACGCTTTTGATCTGTTGATCTGAAAATATATTTCCAGAAATGTCTTACAGTTATTTGACGTGATGTGTAATAACATTAAACAGTCTTAGAAGAGTCACCAGCCTGGTTTTGTCCTGCGAGATAATTTTAAAATAGTCACTGCTCTAGCACCAATAAAAAAATCATTTAGTAATGTAGGAGCAATAACAAGGCTTCCAAGATCTGACTATTGGGCTGGAAAATGTACACCGCTAACGGTCAATAAACAGTATGCAGCTCCGACAAAAGGTAGCCACTTAATACACGAGGCCTCGAAACCTTCGTATGAAATCCGTCAGAAGTCAGTTTCTGTCCCGCTGTCACGTAAGACCACTTCCTAAGGAACGGTCGTGTATCATGTCAGCCTCAAATGAGAGAAAAACCATTTTTGCAAATGAAGTGCAAGCTTGGTAACTACCGCTGTTATCACTATTCTCTAAAGGCTCAAAAATTACATGTTAAGATATAGCTATACAACTGAAAAATACAGTTTATATTTCTCTTTTAGCGTTTCAGCTCAGATTTTTACAAGCCCTTCCGGAGGCCTGAAATGTAACCACAGTTAAATTCACACCAACATGTTTCATTAACCAATGATTTTAGGTTGTCTACGGTTCTCGGTCTCTCTGGCTTAATTATTTCCGTCTTTACGTAGTGTTTTCATCTAGCACCACATCTGTACCTCATTCGCATATTACTTTACTTCGAACACATGAAAGATACTTCTTCAGCACTAAAATGTATCCCGAAGCAGAGAGTGCCGGAATTATTGCGTCAGTTACAATGTAAAGACTGAAAATAGTAATTTGGATTTCGAAACGAATTCGAGTTAATTATGTACCGTTATGTTTCATAATATAAAAATAAATTGTACGTAAACCCAGTTCAGAAGTGCAGGTGACCAATTTTAGCTATAACACCAATTGTTGCTGGTACTGTAGCCTTTCCAATGTGTCTAATCAAGAATCACATATTGTAAACAAATGGCATAGGATCATAATTATGACTGTCAGTGATTATGACTGCCAGTCACCCACCAATCAGTGACAGATAAGTCTACAAGGAAAGGCAACTAACAACGGTGTGAAGTAACAAACGAAAGAGCCCAAATACTTAAAAGATCAGTTTCCGCTACAATTAGCGAGCACCTGTACATTTGTACACGCGAGTATCTGGAAGAAAACCAAGAACTGAGTGAGTTATCTTTCTTGGTTATATCGATTCTGGTCATTTAAGGCAATTTTTCTTTTAACGAATGAGTGATACAAACAGTACGATGATCATAAAAGTAATATTTTAAGGAAATGCCAAGGCTACCTAGCATTCATTGGTTGTACACCTTCTGTAAGCGTTGGCTGATGAGATTTGACCTAACATAAAGAGATAGCCTGTTCTGAAGCGTTGTTAAGTACATTTGTGGCGCACGGCGCAGATACCCGTAAATTACCGCATACCGGACAGCGACTGTTAAGCCGTTCAGATAGGCCAAACACGGCAGTATGTACGGCTGCGGACCGTGCTACGTATCCTCTGCGCAGGGAGTATTATGGACGGCTGGTTGGATCTAAGCTATCGCCATGATTGTCTGTTCTCGGCATATTTAGTGCGCATACCTCAGCCACATAAATCATACAGGAATCCAGATGAACTGTTGCTGTCGCCATAACCGCTTCAGCAGTACCCTCAAGAGTATCACGTAGAACACAGCCATGTCACCTGCACGACAAATATTTTAGGAGTTGAAGTTATGATCGTGGTTTAGTGATTAATATATAAATTGACGTATTCATGAATCATTAAAGTGATTTTCTTGTACTTCAAATCACAAAAATTCATATACGTACAATAAAATTGATCATATGAAGAATAGGCTGCACACGTCCTACGTATTTTGCCCACGAATGTATCCGATGACTAATTTTGACTTCTTCCTTTTAGTTATTCTTGTAATCTACTTGCTCTACAGTATCCCAGGGTAATCAGTGAAAATGTTAAGTGATAGAAGGGGTTTACAAGGACAGTATGGTCAAAACATGAAACAGGGATCTAATAATAATAAAAAAAAAGGGAAAAATGTTTCAAACTTCGCGATCCACTAACATTTTAAACTGTTTTTAGGGCTATGTAACTCAGTTGGTATAAACGGAACCGTAACAGGACCACTACGGTTCCGTCCGTCTGTCTGTTTGTTTGTCTCTCTGTCTCACTGTTAAGACTCCTTTTCCTCAGAAACTAACAAGCGTTTCAAGTTGAAATGTGTGTCACGTACTAAATTCTGTGGTTCTTTGGCAGTGAAAAAAGTTTAAGCTTCTATGTCAACACACTCAAAAGATACGGCCTCCTGTGAAGACCGCTTTTTCTCAGGAAGGGATAAAGTTGTCAAGTAGAAATTTATGTCAAACGAGCGATCAGTCCCGGCTTTGAACTGGTAGCACTGACAAGGGGAACGTCCACCGCCCCCCCCCCTCCCCCTCAGATTTAGTGATAGGATGGCCCAGTGGATAGCCAGTGGTAAGATGTGGATGAACACAGACCAAGCATGAAAACAGGAAGAAGGTGTACTGAATTTCGAAGAAAAAGCAAAATAAAAGCACTGAAAGCTCCAATCTTAAATGTGTAATATTGAGCGAAGTTGATAAGCTGTGGTGTCGTGGT